>NC_091743.1:61050978-61350978 GCF_043380555.1 Nothobranchius furzeri | reverse complement strand
ATCTGACTTAGGCAATGATTGCAAAGTCATTCAGGAAATTTCATCTACAGCAGTTCTTTTGTTTAAAACAATGATTACCAAAACAAATATGACCCTGTAGTGATCTAGAAGCACATCGGCGGTTTGAGATGGAACGTTTGCCGTTTTACTTATTTTTCACTTTTCTTACACTTGGTACTTATGATTGCACACAATTGTTTCAAACTGAGAAATACTTAGGTTATTAACATGTTCAGGAGGAGGGTTATATTTTCTTGTGAGTCATGGTAATGTTTCACTTGGAGACATAGGCACCAAATGACTAATATTCCTGTACATTTATACAAGGAGGTGTAGTTGAATGCTTTTATGTATAATTTATAAATTATGATTCTGAAAGTTTAAGAGAATTTTAGCGCTGAGAAGTGAGACTAAATCCACCCAGCAGATAGAGGAACACACAGACGGACGTGTTGCCTTATGATGGACAGGACATGTGGTAGACGTCCCCCACCGCGACTCGGTTCTGGCTCCTGATTCTAATGGATAAACAGAAAAACCGAGACTGAAACAGTTGATTTTTGTGCGGCCAAGTGAAAAAATGCCAAAGCACAGTTTGGATTATTTAGATTTTTCCTTTTTTGTGATGTGCAGAGAATTTCTGAATTATTAATTCCTACTTAAGTTTACCTAATTCCTCACTACATACTCTGTGATGGCATCAGATGCCAGAGTAACTATCATCTCTCTCTCTCTCTCTCTCCTTCTTGAAACGTTATTTTACCTTCAACAGAAATCTCATTAAAACTGAGAAAAAGAAGAAGCTTTATCCTGACTGAAATTATTTCAGACCTAAGCTGGTTCTTTTTGAAACAATATTAGAAATATTACTTCTCAAGAAAGCTCTGATTATTCTCTCTGGGCTGATGTGAGTCTCATTTCTGTCTTATTGCACTCATAATCTCACTGTGTGTCGTATATATATTGTCTTTTTACCTTTTTTTCCTCTTTCTTTGCACTTTCGCCTCATATTGTCTTACATCCCTCCCTTTTTTCCTCTGGACTCCCTCTTTTATTCGCTCTCTTTTTCTCCCTTGCTGTGTTATCTGCCTCGGCTCCATTTCCTTGCTCCTTGATACTCCCTGACTCAGTAGCTTTCATTTTCATGATAATCCAGAGACACCACTGGACTGCGAAATCGCTTTTACTGCCTTTTTTCTCCTTACCCCCCCCCCCCCATGTTTCTTCTTTTCACTCTTTTACTTTTTTCCCTCCTCTCCATATTGGTTTATCTTTTTTCCTCCTGGCTTTATTGTGCTTTTTGTAATTAAAAACCATTTTTGGCCCTTTTTTTTCTCCCACTTTTAGGGCGATGGTGGCGTGTTAACTGTTACCAGAGTTCACTTCTTAAATTCACTTTCTGATTCTTGCTTAAGCACATGACTTTCCTGTTTCAGGGGGACCGTTTCTCTGCTGAATTAATGCTAGATTAAAATGTTGAGGCAATTAAAAAGAAAATAAATGACCTGTTTTCTGTTCATCTAGTGGAAAGGCCTAGGTAGGCCCAGGTACGTGTTTTTGGTCCTCCTGCAGTGGTCGCTTTGACGAAAATTAACCATTAATTAAAAAGTTTCCATTCCTACAGGCTAGTTTAGCTAGTTTCTGTCAAGTTTAAAGCAAATTTGTGATTAAAACCTATGTAGCACAATGATATTAAGAAAATCAATGACAAAAGAGCAACATTTATGCTCAAATATGAAATAATTGAGTAGTCGAAATGCAAAATTCTCTAGAAATATAGAAAGGTCTTCCTATATAGCATTTAAAACTACAAGTCTAATATTCCTTTCATAAAATTTTAAGGAAACTTTTTTCATTGAAGAATCAACGCACAATGACCAACGAATAATGAACTTTCTCTCTACTCATTTAAAAAAATATTTTTATTATTTCAAAGTGGAATTTTAGAGGCTTTAATTTCATCAAAATGGTACAAACAATTATTTGTTTTCCCATCATTCTAATGTTAAATATCCCAAAAACCTATGAGTGGATTTCTTAACTAACAACTGAAGCGACTTTTAGTTTTATAGTTTTTATCTAACACCTGGTGAAATGTTATGTTTATTGTGTGTTTTAAATATTTCTTGTGGCTCCAAAACATTTCTACAAAGCAGAAGTTTTTTCAATGATTGTGAAGGTTGCAGACCTGTGTTCGGACCCTTTTTAGGCTGTGTGTTAAAAGTTGCATCACAGGATCTGAGAGTAAATTTAATTCACATAAAAATGCTAAATGAAAGACTTATCACAGTGAAAAATGTCTAATCAAATGAACCTGTTTTACTGTTTAATGCTGTTATAACAAATCTGCAAACAAGCTAGGTTTTGAATGCAAACACGGTCACAGAATACTCAGTCCTCCCCTCAGGCATCTTCCCTTCTGCCGGGAATGGAAACCTGCGATGCCAGAGGAAATTAGACATGGCTAAACACCAGTCACCCTTTTCTAGGTCCGAATGTCTTTTGTTGACTTCAAATGGTGTTTTTCTTTTTGGGTGTTCTGTTGCTAAAAACGAGAGTGTGTAATGAGTGGACGAATCAAGAAAGTGCAGCGGATCAGCAAGACTGACAACTGGAGGATCAAATTGTTTCTTTTGGTAGGAAATGTGTTATTGGTGGAGGTTTTTAGACAAATTTGAGAGAACCACTTCATTCTTTTTTTTAATTTATTTTGTCTCCACAATGTGTGTATAGCTTTTTGATCTTAGGACGTTAAGAGATATGACAAATAAAGTTTTAAGCTTATTTGTTTTCACAATTTGCCATTGCACCTTTAAAGCCAATTTAAATATAGAAGACATGTTAGAGAAGGGAATCACACACCCAAAAATGTCTTTTCCTTTCATTCTCAGGTTGTAAAATGAAGAAAGCATGTTTGAAAATGGCTTACTATAATGTAGGCAGACAGAATTACTGAAATGGAAACTCAGACTTCTGTCCTGAGGCTAATAATAAAGAGCTCTTTTAATATGTTGGTGCTGAATACAAATAATGTGGTATTTATTTATTTATTTATTTTGCTTATAGACGTAAACTCCGAACCCTAATCAAATAATAACAAAGTAGTAAAAAGTAAAATAATGCACATTTGGGTCACTTTTAATATAATTTGTCCTATTATATGTGCTATATTTTGATTAAAATACTAGTGTTAGAGTAAGTTTCTGGTTCTTTATTCTGGGTTTTATGCATGAATAAATGACATTAAATCCATCATTAAGTGGTTGTACACATTAAATAATGCTGAAGAACAGAAGCTGACTCCCATTCTGCTCATTGAAATGATACGTTAAACAAATTAAACATGTATAATCTTCTATTTAGTCTGAATAAACTGAGTGTGTCGATGCATTCTCCTCCATTGTTGATCCTTTGATTGACTTCAGCAAAACGGAGTTCTTGTGATGTGGAAAAAAATCTGTGGGAAATAAAACAATACAAAAAGCTGACTAGAACATCATCTGAAAGGATGTCACTAAGATAAAACTGTAATGTGGCTCTTAAGGTCGTTAAACCAGCCTGCCATGAGACTGTCTAACAAGTCAGCAGCGCCATCCAGACCACAAGGAAACAATCTGATGAGTGTCAGATTAATCAGAACAAATTTGGCTGTGTAAAAACCAGCCCCCATGGGACGTTTCAGGTCTCGCTTTAGTGAATAAAGTAAAGACCTCGAAAATTCAGAAGTAATTTGAAGCAGCCAAGACCCAAATTCCTCCTATAAAATGGATCAGTGAAGGTGCTTTGGGCAATTTCTGTGCATGTACTAATACAGCCTGTCTGTTGCCCCACAGTGCACATACAATAGTCGTTTTTCAGGAATTTTTGAATCAAATTCTTTTTGTGAGCATGACAGGACACCCCCACCCCCAAATCCCAGGAAATACAGATGGTGAATAATAGCTACTGGTTGCTGCTGCTGGGGAGGGATAGTTAGTTAACCAACACATCAAAGGTGTTTTTAAGTAATTAGTATGGTTTTGGGATGGTTTAAAACACTGAGGAAGCGGTAATAATGCAGCCACACCCTCCCCCTGCCACGCCTGGTGTGAGGGGTTGTGCCATGGTCTGCCTGAGTGTTCGTGGCAACCGGGTCTGGGGGTTTAAGATTCAGGCATCTGCCTGATAGATCCCAGTGGCTGTCTGGTGGGGTCTGGGTCCCTGGGCTCTGCTGGGTCCCCGGCGGTGGTGGTCACCCCTGGGTCCCGGGTCGCTGGGTCCCGGGCTCGGCCGGCTAGGGGGTGGGAGGCTGCGTGCGGGCCTGTGGGCTTGCCGCTGATATCTCCCGGGACTCTGCCGGCTGCTGGTTGTGGCCCCCCGGGGCGATCCTCTGTGCCTCTCGGGGGGTTGGGGGGGGGGGGGGGGGGGGGCCTTTCCTGGTTGCAGTCTCCTTGGGGTTCCTGTGTTCTGGGGCAGCACCTGGATCTCTGGGAATTGGAGCTCCCCCCGTCTCCTGCGCATCTTTGGGGGGCGGATCTGTGGTCCCTCACACTCTCTGTTGGACGCTCCTATAGAGAAACCTTAAATAAACAAGCGCGTGTACACACACAGGTGCTCACATGGTGCTCTCAAAAGTATGGGCTTGGGAACGTTAAACACAGGTCTTGAGACTATGGTGGGCACTTAATGCACTGTGATTTATTATCGTGATTCTTCAGTTAAGCAATGTTGATTATATATTTTCTTCATCAAGTTGACGCAGTGATAGCTTGATCTTGTTGTATTGTTGTTGTGTCCCTTTTTTTGCCTTTTTCTGCAGGTCTAGAAGCAGACTCTTGTTCATTGTTTATTTTTGTGGAACACCCCCCCCCTCTCTCTCTCTCTCCCCACCTTTTCTTTTCCTTTCTCTTTCACCTCTGTCTCCGTGTCTGGTCGGAATTACAAAGCATTCAACAACAATAGCATTAAAGTTTTAAGTATCAGGCGTGACATTAAAAGCAAACACTTTGATGCTCCACCTGAGAGTAAATCTGTAAGGCTTGTCACCAGCATTCAGACATCAATTCTGCTTGCTTCACAGCCAGACAGAACACGGTAAAAAAAAAAAAAAAAAAAAATGCAGCCAGAATGTGAGATGATGAGATAAGCACAGACAAAAATGCATTTTTCCTGCTTCTTCAATCTTTGTGAACATATTACTTACAGTTGTTTATGTGTTCTACACATCTCCTACCCACTTTAGATTACCATGTTTGATCACTGGATTTCCTAGATTTCTTGGGTATTGCTCCAAAATGTCTAAACATTTTGATTTACAGACGTTTTATTTTCTTCTTCTTTTCCTGTTCTATGCAGAAGAAATACTTGTTTGACAGAGTAAATTGAGGTTTAATTCTAGAAAAATGATCCAATTTCCATAACCTTCCTTTCTGGAGTTAATGCTTCAGTATTTCTTTTTTATTTACAGCAAAGATTAGCCCTACTGCAAAGAATTAAACTGACACTTTATCAAACGCTTTAACAGGCTATACTCTAAAACATTATTTCTTAAAAAGCATTTTTAACCCAAAATATTCAGCAGCTTGACTAACAATCAAGTGGACAGATAGTTTTCTTTGTAAACTTTCCTTCTTTTTTAGGAAATATTCAAGAATGTTATTTTCATTTAAAAAAGAATTTTCAGATTTTTTTAACATGCAATTTATTCTTCTTTTGGAAATACAACTGGTCACTCTGAGTTGCATATGCAGACTGATTGTGAAAACAGTCGTCTAATTGCATTAGCGGATGAAAGAAAAAGATGAAGAAACTGTCGAGTCAGAAAAATCCAGACCCTTCCACATCACAGGGAAGCGTTGGTATTCATACCATTCAGATCTTATACCAGGGGTCGGTAACCTGTTCCCATCAAAGAGCCATTATTACCCATTTCCCACAGTAATGAAAACACCGCAGCAGTCACATCGTTGTGGGCGGGGCCTACCCTCAGACAGCAGAGCGCTGCTCACAACAGGTGACAGCAGCCGGTACCATGGGCGTCGCACCCGTGGGGGATTCAACACCCACACTTTTCCAGCTGTTTTGCTCACCTCCACACCAGTCTGGTTTCTTTACGTCGCACTCACTCTGTTTGCCTCATCTCCTTCTTCACCTCCCGCTTCTGGCAGCCAATGTCGGGTTTCCAGGAGAGCAGGAGAAGGAGGGACGGAAGAGCTTGACTGAATTCATAATTTTGCATCTTGACATTAGCTGTACAAAGTCTGAGTTTGATAAAGTGAAGAACAACAATTTGCAGAGGTTATAATAGGCGCGGCGCCAGGTTTTCATTTTTGGGTGGGCCACGGTAATTTTGGACGGACCTTAATAAGCAGTGACTTAGTGAAGCAGGCAGGTCGCGCTAGAAAATTTAGTTTAAAAAGACGTCATAAATGTGTTCCCCCGTCATTTTTATTTCTAAAATATGAAGTAAAAACTCACAATTTAATTTTCATTCATTTGCCATTAATATTTAGTCTACACACATGCGTTAAGTGGACCAACTTCCAGTAAAAGCAAAGCATCCAGCCCACCTCTCCAAATGCGTAAAATGTGCATCAGCCGCTAGTTAGGCGCGCCGCGCGCACCATCAGCTACGTCAGCCCAGACAAGAGCAGAGCAAATAGAGAAAGAATAGAGGATAATTGTGTCTGGATGTGGATGGAGATTACATTTTACATCAGCATGATCATCATTTAAATACATAAACTATCACCTGTCTTCTAGTCCATGCTATCAGCATTATTTTAATTGGTGTGTGTGTGTGTGTGTGTGTGTGTGTGTGTGTGTGTGTGTGTGTGTGTGTGTGTGTGTGTGTGTGTGTGTGTGTGTGTGTGTGTGTGTGTGTGTGTGTGTGTGTGTTCCACTTCAAACACTGGTCTAACCAACCAGACCAGCGTGTCCAGTAACATATTAATGTTACAGTTAAAGTTTCACTTCATGTAGGCTAGGAACATTTCACCTGCCGTGGCCCGACCGCTTCTGCTCCACATGAACTTTGGGCATAATCAAATGTCTCTACAGGTGCTTTCTGAGCTGAAGAGGCTATTCTGCCTCAGACTGGATGCGTCATGCGTGTCCATATTAGAGACGGGAACAAGCGCTGTTCAGCCAAAGTTTCATAATTTCATAAAAAGAACATTTTTCCAGGTGACACATTCCTCAGAGAGACCGGGTTTCCAGACCGCTTAAGTGGGAGGAAATCTCATGCACCGTGGTTCTGCACTGCGCTGCGAACCCCTCTACAGATCTTCAGCTCACTGTCCACCGTGGGCGATCCGAGCCACGCTGAACACAGTGTCCAGTATAAAGCTCTGATGTTCTGATGGGAATCATTTTCTGACGCGATGTGCGTTAACGATTAAAATGTCAGCTCATCCATGCGCATCAGTGTGCGTTGGGGTAATTCTTTCAAAAAAACCGTCATCCTTGAGTTTATCCGTCAAAATAAACAGTCAAATGAAAATATCTGTAAACTGCCATTTAACTGTTTTGACTTCCTGTGAAGATTGTTGCAAAGAGAAACAATTAAACTTGTTTAACCCCAGAGCCTGTGCTGCACTTCGTGACTGTAAATGAGGGGAAAACGATTTAATGGGATCTTTTTCTTTTCAACATGGTTTAATGTAAAGTTTCATTTAGTACAAACTTTAGTTACACCAATCTAACGAGACAGAGCCTGGATTTGTATTCTGAACAGTTTAAACATGTTTAAAACGGAGACATGCGTGACACGTCTAAAATTCGCACCTGCTACGCTATTATGGAAATTAAACTAACAAGATGATTAACATGAAATTATTTTAGGCACAGACAACATCCCCCACACTTTTGAAAAGCTTGCAACGCGCCTGGTCGCTCGTGTACATCAAAGTTGTCTTTCATAAAAAGATAATCAATAAAACGATTAAATAAAGTGGATCCAGAAGCTGTAGCCCGTCTCTGCCTACAATATTTTGATATTTTTCACCCTGTTGATGGTTTTACTGAGCAGGTGCCACTTTTGTCATACGTTTCTTTTTAAAACATGTTTAGACTGTTCAGAATACAAATCCAGGCTCTGTCACGTTTGATTGTTGTAATTAAACTTTGTAGGTGGGGAAGGTCAGAAAAGGATCCGATCATTTTGTTTTTCCCTCATTTACAGTGACGGAGATAACGGCGCAGTGCCCCTGGCTCTGGTGTTAATCAAGTTAAATTTTATCTATTTTCACAAGAAAACAGAACAGTTAAAAGCAGGGCTTGTGTTGACCGGATAGTTCCCGTATTTGAGAAAGAATAGAAAGAATTACCCCGACGCATGCAGACGAACTGACATTTTATTCCACTTAAATCGCAGATGTTGCTAAATCACTCAAGAAAAGATTCCCATCTGAACATCTGAGCTGGACATTGCTCAGCGCATCTCGCTGTCAGCGCATACATAAGGTACACAGCTAGCTGAAGTTGTGGAGAGGGGTTTGGAGTGCATCGCAGAACTAGAGCGCATGCGGGAAGATTCCTCCCACTGAAGCGAGTGTTTTCCAAACCCTGTCTCTCAGAGAGACTTGTCACTTAGAAAATGTTCCCTGATTATGAAACTTTGGCTGAATAGCGCTTGTTCCTGTCTCCAATGTGGCGTCGCATCCAGGAGTCGTCTGAGGAGAAGCCCAGAATCTCACAACGTCTTCAGCTCAGAACACGCATATGATTACGCACAAGCATGACACGTCAACCCGGTCTCACAGTAAGACTGGGTTGGACCTGTTCAGGTTTACGCAGACAATCTTTACATTTAGAATTGGCATACAGATGTAAAATTTATGCAGTAAAATATAAAGCATTTTATTTAAATATCATTCATTATTTTACAAGCACAGAGAGCCGCATCAGATGGATGGAAGAGCCGCATGCGGCTCCAGAGCCATGGGGTGCCGACCCCTGTGCTAGCCTACTTTATTGTCCCCAGCAATTTTTAAACCCCACTCAAGTGTATGGTTATTGTCCCCAGCAATTCTGAAAAAAAACAGACGCCCTTGCCCCCCCCCCACCCCCCCCCCCCCCACCCCCCCACCCCACCTCGCTCCTCCAGGCTACCTTCTAATCCATGAAACCGGAGCACCAGAGCTTTTTTTCCGCAGAAAATGGCATGGCCTCACAGGGCATTTGTTAATTTTAGAAAAAAACAACATATTTATTGAAATCCTTTATTACAAGTGTCACATTAATGTTAATAAGTATAAATGTCACAATTGCTTACTTTGGACACTTTAGAATCATCCCGCAAAGGTTTTTAATGGAATACTAGGCAGTTTTGTCTTGTTTTTAGCACCCCCTAGTGCCAGTAGTGAACCCAAAAGCAAAACTTATCTCCTTGTTCTGTGCTCATCTGTTTAACACCTTAATCTAACAGCTGAAATGTCTCCTCAAACTGCCTTAGTGTCTACAGGAGTGGTTTATCACTAAATCAAACAAATCAGCTGAGTTCATGATCTAAAACATGCAGGAAACTGTGCTGCAGCACCAGGCACGTCAGCTCCACTTTATTATTTCCAACAGGGACTGGACTAGCACTCTGAAGTTGCAAGTGCGATATTCTGGCCACGAAGGGCAGTGGGGTGACATTTCTCTAAAAATTGTAGTAAAATAAAAAAAGGTAGGGATTTTGTAATAAAGTGGATAAATATTTAGTTTTACACCCTCTCATCCCCAGTTAGTGTGTTGTGACTGCTGTAAACGAAACAGAAAGCAATCAGTAAAACGAGAGCTTGTGGTTTGAAGTGTGGTGGGAGCGGAACTGGGCATTTGACTCTTCTGTGTGACAGCAGATCAATGCACCCCAGAGTACCGATAGAAATGAATAGATTGTCACCAATAAAAGTCCAATTAAACAAAGGAACAAGCCTCTGAGACGAGCAGCTCTCATCTTCACATCAGTCCTTGTTGTGGGAGGTGAGGCCTGGATGTGGGCTGGGCAGCCAGCGATCCTTGTTCATTTCCTCTGAATGTTTTTGCTATCAAAGAGGTGTGAACATTATGGATGAATGTAAGAGTGGGCAAACTGCAGATGCAAGATCAGATAGACAATAGAAAGAACGAAAGAAAGAAAGTGAGAGGCTTGTAACAATTGATCCGAAGCACTCCCCATGATGAAAAGAGATCTTAATATATCAGGTTTCAGCAGTCAATTGTAGAGGTTATTTGACCTTATTTAATAAGTTAGGATATGTTCCCTCACTAAACCAATCTATTTGCAATAAGGTGAGTCTTATACTTTTGCCTAACTATCTCATCTATACATGCAGTCTCCTTATTGAACAATCCAGACATTTTATTCTTGCATGTACTTCCAAGTAGTTTATAGGCCTTCCATCTCGGCTCCAGCTTTTTGCTCATATGGAGCTCTAAATGAAGTTAAAAAATGATTCATGTTCCCCTTTCCTAGAAAATGTACAAGATCTCCTTTCCCTACCCTCACCCCCGTCTCTTCTTCACTAATAACATTTTCTTCACTATATTGTTCTATCTTCCAAGCTCTGTAATCTGATTGTTGCTTCAATGATTGTGCTGTTATTGAGTTGCCTGTATCATACATATGTATAAGTCCACCACAATACTTATTTCACCTTCTGCTACTTTTCCCCCTTCAGCATCCAACCAATCAGGAATATCCACAGTAATAGTTGTTAAACACGTGTAAAGCTCACCGTGTGGATAGCCCAATGGAGACTCTGGGCATGGGATCGTGTGAAATTCTGATGGTTTGGAAATTTTAGTATTGTCATCTCACAACATTCATATATTTCAAAGAGGAATAAAAAAATTAAAGCAAGCGAAAAGTTATTGATTTTTTTTCAATATCACAAATAGCTGTTTTTATGTATCATTTTGAGCAAAATGAGTCTCAAGCATTTTACCAAGATGTCTGAAAAGCAAGTCAACATTTCAAAGAAAGGTATGATATGATGTGTGATAAAAATTTCATTTTTTAATTCAAAATCAATAAAACCATTTACTTATGAGAAAAGGGGTTTACTAAACAAGCTTTGAAAGTATAAGACATTGATTTTCTTAGTCAGACCATCAGAAAATGTGTTCCTGTACAATTATGGAGAGATTCTTGACATTGACCTGGTTGTTGAGCAGAAGCTGCAGCAATGAATTGTCTACTTTGTCTAGCTTCAATGTAAACCACAGCTTGTCTCAAGGAGCTTGTTTCAATCTCAGAGACTATGTGGTCTGAGGCTGTTGTCTGCCCTTGGCATGATCTCCTATGGCAAATTGGTTCAGGATGAGGGCTCAGACAAAGACTTGGATTAAAAGGAAGTAAAGTACCTTGCCAACATCCCTAGTTAGATCCCGGTTCACGTGGAATTTCAAAATTGTCCGACAATTTTCAAAAAAAATTAAAAAAACAACTGATTTCACACACAAAAATTATCCGGGTCAACGGGAAATCTCACAAGATCATTTGTGACATTGGAGTAAACATCCGTCCATCATCTACGCGTCACATTCAACAGGCAGCTTGCTTGTTTGTCTTCAGAGTTGGAACAAGGCAATCCAACACGTTGAAAGTCTCACATTCATCATCAGAATGGTGCGGATGTCCTTCTGAGCAGACCAGAAGGCTCTGAACACACCTCACATGGCAGGAATATCAGATAAAAAAGCTTACAGAGTAATTTTTGGTGTGTATTTAAGATTGTCGGAAGGCGAGGATCAGATCAAAAATAGGCATAATCTACGTGCCGTGTTAACCGGGTCTAAACTAAAAAAACCTGAGTTCTGATCAGGTCTGGAAAGAGGCTTGTTGAAAACCCACTGAAGGCTATGTTTTCCTTATGGGGTCACATCGGACCAATCTCCCACCACCAGCAGGAGGTACTCAAAGGGACTGGTGCTTCGTGGATTGGGCAACATATGGTCCGATTATTGTTACTGAATGGTACTATAATGTTGTTTATTCCATTTGGATCTTAAATGAAGCATGGCTCAGTTTAACATTAGAGAAAGAGCTACTGCCCTCTCAACTGTCCTCTTCTTTCTGAGCATTCCTTTTCTGTGGCCGTCTCCAACTTTAGGTCCTCCACCACCTCTCTTACCCATGGTGACCCACAAGGTTCTGTGCTGGGGCCTCTGCTCTTCCTCTATCTGCTTCCTCTTCAGCACATCCTGAGCTCCTTCAAAGGAATCTCCTACCATCTTTATGCAGATGACATCCAACTGTACATCTCCTTTAAGCCCCATGAGATGTCTAAGCTGCAGCTGTTACACACCTGCTTAAACTCTATTAAAACCTGGATGGCTGGGAGCTTTCTTCAGCTGAATGAAGATAAGACTGAGATCCTCTGACAAGCTGGTTCCCAAAGTCAGAGACTCTCTTGGTCAGCTTGCTTCTCACACCAAACCTTCCGTCAGGAATCTTGGCGTGACCTTTGACCCAGCTCTCACCCTGGATTCTCATGTCAGTTCTTTTGTTCGCTCTTCCTTCTTCCATCTCAGGAACATTGCTAAGCTGAGTCCCATTCTGTCCCACTCTGAACTTGAGACAGTTATCCACGCCTTCATCTCCGCAAGCTTAGACTACTGTAACTCTCTTTTCACGTGTCTGAGCAGAACCTCCCTGAACCGTCTACAGGTGGTTCAGAATGCCTGTGCTCGGCTTCTGACCATGTCCTCCAAACACACCCACATCACCCCGCTTCTCCTCCAGCTTCACTGGCTGCCAGTCAACTTCAGGGTTCATTTCAAGATCCTGGTTCTGGTCTATAGGGCCTTACATGGACAAGCACCATCTTACATTGGTGATCTTAGTCCCTACACCCCCAGCAGATCCCTGAGGTCCATTGATCAAAGCCTACTGGTTGTGCAGCACACCAGGCTAAAGGCTAAAGGTGACAGATAATTTGCTGCTGTGGCCCCCAGACTCTGGAACTCTCTCCCCCTGAGCCTGAGATCAGTGGACTCAGTGGTCTCCTTTAAAACGCAGCTGAAAACTCACTTGTTCAAGCTGGCTTTTGTATGACCTTCTTCACCACCCTCTCTTTATTCTGTTCTCCCCACCTATTCCACCTTCCTCAGGATCCACTGATTTCCCTCTTTCCTGTTCACTCTCTCTCTTTCTTTACATTTTTAATCACAACTGTCTATTTTTGGCTCATTTTAAATACATTTTTATTCATTTTCTAAATTAGTTTTTATATTTTTACATTTTTTGTTTTTGTGAAGCACCTCGTGATTTTTATCTTGAGAGGCGCTATAGAAATGACATTTTCTTCTTCTTCTGTAACTTTGTTTTTGGTATGTTTAAACACAGCTGTCCTTTTATAGCCATCCTATAAGTTTACAGTATTACACGAGCATTTATGATCTTTGCCTTAGACATCATGCCAAGACATCATGTATAACAACTAAAACAGCTGATGTGTAAATGGCTTTAATGTACAGCATGAACCAGTTTAGTCACAAGGTTTAGGGCCTAAACAAACAAGCCTTCTGGCTCCACAGCTCAACATTATTCACATTATTATTTGAATTCTACATTTTTTTAACACATTATTTGTGCTACGTAGCTTGTAGCAACAGCCACACTAGCAGGATAATCCTTCTAGGAAAACCACAAAAGCAATCATTTGTTGCTTTTTGAATGATTATTTCTTTGACTGCAAGTGTTTTAAAATTATGTGTGTGTGTTTTCTTTGTTGGGACTATTCTAACATATGCTATACAACACAAGACCCTAAAATAGTATGTTGTTTTCTCACGGAGAGCATTGAGAATGAAAAATCTCTTGACACTATTGAGGAAAAACCTTTTGCAATAGACTCTACATTACTCCAGAATCAATTTTTAAACCAGAAACTTAAAGAACAAAAGTTTATTTGTTTTAGTTTGACTAACTTTGTGCACATATGTCATTTTTCTCATGTACGCTTTAAGCCTGTGAGTGTTTGCTTGTGTTTGCTGTGCGCGTACATGTGTGTGTGTGTGTGTGTGTGTGTGTGTGTGTGTGTGTGTGTGTGTGTGTGTGTGTGTGTGTGTGTGTGTGTGTGTGTACCCGGAGTACCGATAGAGGCTATCACTCTAAAACTTACTCATTGTAACTAAAGTGAATGGCATCTCAGCATGAAGAAATACACACGGTTTTATTTCTCAAACTGTCAATCTTTCGCCGATGCCGCAGCCTGATTTGACCTTATAGCAAACATTTGCTGTTTCGCAAAGTCCATAACTTATGGATTTCACGTCAAGAGAAAATATTTGATATTTCTTCTAACAAACCCTCACCCTTCAAATGGATTAACTGTCAAGGGAGAAAAAATTTTCATATTTATGCTAATGGAAAGTCTGTCTGTTTATTGGTTTTTGTTGGCATTTCATTATTTCGAGTGCCACAGATGAAGAGGCTCTTCCTCCGTTCTCATCTTTTACCCATCTATCGATGTTTGCTGAAGTTGCTGACTGTGAACAGCTGCTTTTCAAATCTTTGGTCAGACTCACACCGGCCTCGGGCTCCATGCTTTTAGCTTCACACCGTTGACCCTGAAGGTTAGGTTGAGGTTCACGTTGCGATGCTTCTTCTGAGGATGGCTAAGGATTATGATGATCATGCTACTTCCTGCTCGGTGCTGTACACTAGAGAAATGATTAGGACTGCACCAGCAGAGTGTTAGCCTGACAGATGGCAACACACGGAGATATCTGACAGCACTGCTGACAGCGCGTTCACAGGAAGTCCCCATATTGCATGCACTGTGCACACTGTTTGTTGCTGTATATATTCAGATGTTTTTTTTCCTCTGCCATCAACCCAAGCTTATTCCTACCTGTCAATGCCAAAGTCAGCACACATCATACATTCGCCAGCTTAAAATTGCAAGACCTCTGCATACGGCTTCTGTCATGGCACAAAAGGGAATGGGGTGTGTTAAAAATCTGCAGTGAGACATTATCCCAGTCACATGTCATTTATCAAAACCTTTCTTTGTTGGCAATTCATTCCTCCAACGGTCAATAAACTTTCTGTTATTTTCCCCCCAATCAATCTGCTGAGAAATCAGCTCTGCAGCCATGTTAATGAACGGCGAGCCGAAATAGAGATAGTTTAATTGAATGACCGAATACATTAGGAGCCGTATTGAGTGCTGTACTTTTACCTCTATGAAAAGCAATATGTGGGTGTTATTAGGCTCCGTGATTGATGAAAATGAGGCAAGCACAAGCCTGTCGGTTTCTCTGCCTCGGATAGGAGTGATGGAACACAGAAGCTCTCCTTGCATGAGCACATGCAAAGATCTAATCCTGCAGTCCTGAAACGCTGTTTTTGTCTTGAGGTATGGGGTTGTTTTTCCACTAAGAAAATAGTTTTAAACTCCATCCAAATGCATCCTTGGGGGGAAGCGAATGTAACCCCCTCTCAATAGTTGTAATAATTCTCACTGTCACTTCATGACAGCTTCAAGCTAGAAGCCTGTGCATGTGCAAATGGTGTGCTGTTGTGTCTGTGCTGCATGTGTGTACACATATGCATATAGATGGCAGTGATGTGATTGATGAAACATAAAAGAAAGCAGACCAAGATTTCCAGTCAATCAGTCTTGCGAAGAACCACAGAGAGCGTGGATTAAAGGCAGAACGCTGTCTGAACAAAGACCCACATCCATTACCTTACACGCAAAGCTGTTTTTTCTTCTCTCGAGCAACTCTGACAACAAAATTAAAGTGTGTTAGCAAAAATATATGGTTTTGTTTTCTTGAATGCAGGAGATGAAACGTGGAGACATTTAACAACTGGGATGCTTGAGGATAGAAAAATGACGTGAGGTGGAAAAAAGGAGAGAGAAAGAGACGAGTACAGAGAAGTGACCTCTGTAACTTTAAAGAGTGTGGGAAATTATGTAAAATCAAATGAGACACAACAGAATTATTAAACATGATGTATGCTTGGTTTTATGTGGATAGACTTCAAAAGAGATCAAATCAGCCAAGTCCTGCTAACAGGTTCTTTATTCAACTCTGATTTCAGCTGTGATGATTAAATAAAAGGGTTAAAAGTTATATTTGAAATTAAGTTTTTTGATAGATTATTCATTTAGATTCGTCATTTTAAAAAATTATGAATAAAATGTATTTTCTACGGAATAATATCATCATTCTATTGCAAACCTGTTTTATTTACATTTAGTATATTGGATATATTAGAACTTAAGGAAATAACCAATTTCAGTGTAATATTATTAGTTGAAACCTTTTGTGACACTGGTTGAGATTGGGTTCATGCTCAAAAATTTAGTTATAAATAAGGATTTCCTGTGAAAAAAACTATTTCTAACCACATATTTTAATTCTGTGAGGTGCACCTTCAAACCAAACATTTCTTTAATTACATTTAGATCATTTATATTTATGGTATGTTTGTTTGTGACCAAAAAAATGGCCAATAATCTTTTTTTCTTCCTTTTTGTCTGTGTTTGCTTCAGGTCCAGGGACTGGAGAAGCAAGTGGACTTGTCAGATTTGGGCCCTGTTGGGTCAGTCATGAAAACTCTGCCATATGGCATGGGTGGAGGAGCAGCTGGCGGAGTTGTGAAACCTCCATATCAAACACGTATATTCTCCACATCCATTGACCAGTCGCCCTTGAAGTCCAAACCACCTACGTACAGTTTCTACAACCCATACGACTCAGGCCGAAACCAATCCCTGCTGCTCGATCAGACAGGCTACCGCTCCAAACGCAAGCCATCCCTAAAAACCAACATGAAGACCAAGAAAATCTTTGGCTGGGGAGACTTTTATTTCAGCGTTAAGACAGTGAAGTTCAGCTTGTTGGTGACAGGGAAGATCGTGGACCACATCAATGGAACTTTCACCGTTTACTTCCGCCACAACTCATCCAGCCTGGGGAACGTGTCGGTGAGCATCGTGCCTCCCTCCAAAGTGGTCGAGTTTGAGGTTCTTCAGCAGCCTCAGCTACACCCTCACACCCAGCAGGACATCCAGATCCAGGACACGCAGCAGTCCACCATCGACCCCAAAGAGGGGAAGACCCTCAACTGTAGGGTGGAGTACGAGAAAACCGACAGATCGAAGAAATCCAAACCCTGCCTGTATGACCCGTCCCAGACCTGCTTCACAGAGCACACTCAGTCCCACGCTGCCTGGCTCTGCGCCAAACCCTTCAAGGTCATCTGTATCTTCATTTCTTTTTTAAGCATCGACTACAAGCTTGTTCAAAAGGTGTGCCCAGACTACAACTTCCAAAGTGAGCGCCCTTATTTTGGATGAACAAGTGAGACTCAAGCGAGTGGAGAGAGAAAGACAATAATCACGGCGAAGATTGGAAGAACGATGAAAATGATACATACATTGATAACGATGAAAAAGCAGCGGACACATTTATTTTCCCTCTGAACTGCTGTGAATTGTGGATCTAAATAATGTATATAAAGAGTTATGAACAGTTTAGAGTATGGAGGATTTCTCTGACATATTTTCCAACTTTGTTAACATTTGTTTTTCTGTTTTCTTTTCTGTAAATAACGTGCTCATCCTCAGCAGACCTTATTGTTTTTAGATATATGTTTCTCTGTGTTATTACTTTCTACAGATGGAGAATTCAGTTAAAAGCAACCCAAATGGGTAATATTATGCCATGTGAGTACAAACTGAGCCTGTTAGGCAGCTGTGCTGTGCCATCACTGTGTGGCAGACATAATGTTATGGTAGACTGACTGTTAATCTTCCTCTCAGCTCTACGTTTCAAACCATGGATATAAGAGAGTTATATGTATGAGAAATGCTATGCTGGATATGCATACAATATACTGTATGAACAAGCACATTAAAATCTCTTTAACTGTCTGTCTTTTACTGGGTGAATATGTTCATTCATCGCTAAAAGCAGAATTGCCCGGTGCTAGCTGTGCAGAACAGTTTTATCTAATGCTGCAAGAACACTATTATGAATTAAACCACATTTTTCTCTGATTAGGAATTCAGACTCAGGCTTTCAGGGGAGATATACAATTTCAATTTTCTTAATATATATTGGAGGAAGGCTTGTTATGGGGATACATCAAACCAACCATGAAACATTCTTAAGATAAAATTGTTTCTCCTTTTTTAAGGAAGCTGATTCCAACCTTAATGGAAACCATTAGAAGCACTAGAAAGTTTTTTTGTAATTATAATGAAAACAGCAACTACTAAATTGCAAACTGTGATTGAAAGGTTCTTGTTTGTTTGAAGTTTTCATGGTACATGTGCTGTTTATCAAATTAGAATATCATGACAAAGTTGATTTATTTCAGTAATGTCATTCAGAAAGTGACACTTGTATATTAGATTCATTCATTACACACAGACAAATATATTTCAAATGTTTATTTATTTAATTATGATTATAACTGACAAATAATGAAAATTCTAATTCAGTAAGTTAGAATACTAGAATATTGGGATAAGGTTCACTATTGAAGACTCCTGGTGCAACACTCTAATCAGCTAATTAGCTGTAAATACCTGCAAAATCCTTTAAATTGTCTCTCAGTCTAGTTCTGTAGGCTACACAATCATGGGGAAGACCGCTGATTTGACAGTTGTCCATAAAGACAACCATTGACACTTTGCACAAGGAGGGCAAGACACTAAAGGCGATTGCTAAAAGGATGGCTGTTCACCGAGCTCTGTGTCCGAGCACATTAATGGAGACATGAATGGAAGGACAAGACATGGTAGAAAAAAGTATACAAGCAATAGGGATTACCACACCCTATTGAGGATTGTGAAACAAAACTCGTGGGGGAGATTCATGTAGGATGTAACATTTGTATGTAGTTGGGTGCTTTTAAAGCTTGATGTACCACCCTACACTTTGACCAATCTGATGTGAATTTCCATATAAATATGGAAATCCAGTCTGAATGGTCTTTAAATGTTTACCCAGAAGATTTAGAATTCTTTGTTTATTCAGGGATTGCAAGACACTTCGTATTAATTCAAGAAGAGAGTCAAGTTTATAAAAAGTAAGAAATGCATTTTCTAAACAATTAAAACATGAAAACTCGGACACTTTATGTGATGTGGGGCGATGGTGGCACAGGAGTTAAGTGCTCGCCCCGTAAACGGAAGGTTGCAGGTTCGAGCCCCGCTCAGTCTGCCGCTGTCGTTGTGTCCTTGGACAAGACACTTAACCCACATTGCCTGCTGGTGGTGGTCGGAGGGACCGGTGGCGCCAGTGCTCGGCAGCCTCGCCTCTGTCAGTGCGCCTCAGGGCAGCTGTGGCTACATTGTAGCTCATCCCCACCAGTGTGTGAATGTGTGTGTGAATGGGTGAATGACTGATTGTGTTGTAAAGTGCCTTGGGGGGGTTCCATGACTCTAGAAGGCGCTATATCAAATACAGGCCATTTTTACCATGAATGGATCTAAGTGGATGGAATGTGAGGTGTGATGATGTGTGAATGTGATGTTATCAGAACCCTCATATCTGAAGAAACTGAGTTTTGAGTGGGAATGAATTTGGTCTGCATTAAACTAACAACGTTGGTTCTTATTAAAAACACATTAGATGCAATCTGTCGAGTCTACGTACCCTCGAAGAGCCCCGTGGTAGATCCGGAATGTGTTGAGGTCCGGGAACCCCAGAGGTACCGAAGTCCGTAGACGAAACCGCAGTGCCGACTAGACCGGTCTCGGGATGTCTCCAGGTCACAACAGCGTCTCAGGAATAACTCTTTTTTTTTTTTTTTTTTTTTTTTACCGTGTCCTGTCTGGCTGTGAAGCAAAGAGAATTGATGTCTGAATGCTGGTAACAAGCCTTACAGATTTACTCTCAGGTGGAGCATCAAAGCCTCTGCTTTTAATGTCATGCCTGATACATAAAACTTTATTGTTATTGTTTTTGAATGCTTTGTAATTCCGACCAGACATGGAGACAGAGGTGAAAGAGAAATGAAAAGACAAAAGGTGGGAAGAGAGGGGGGAGGGAGGGGGGGGGGGGGTCCACAAAAATAAACAATGAACAAGAGTCTGCTTCTAGACCTGCAGAAAGAGAAAGAGCAGAAAAAATGGGACACACAACAATACATCAGGAGCAAGCTATCCCTGCGTCAACCTGATGATGAAATATAAAATCAACATTGTTTAACTGAACAATCACACGATAATAAATCATAGTGCATTTAGTGGCAATGACAGCCTCAAGACAAGTGTTGAACGTGCCCAAACCCATACTTTTGAGAGCACCATGTGAGCACCTGTGTGTGTACACGTGCTTGTTTATGTAAGATTTCTCTATAGGAGCGTCCAATAGAGAGTGTGAGGGACCACAGATCCGCCCCCCCAAAGATGTGTAGGAGCCGGGGGAGCTCCAAGTCCCAGAGATCCAGGCGCTGCCCCAGAACACAGGAACCCCAAGGAGACTGCAACCAGAAAGCCCCCCGCCCCCCTCAAGAGGCACAGAGGATCGCCCCGGGGGGCCACAACCAGCAGCCGGCAGAGTCCTGGGAGATATCAGCAGCAAGCCCACAGACAGAAGAGCACCCCCTAGCCGGCTGAGCCCGGGACCCAGTGACCCGGGACCCAGGGGTGACCACCCCCGCCGGGGACCCAGCAGAGCCCAGTGACCCAGACCCCACCACGCAGCCACCGGGATTGATCAAGCAGATGCCAAAAATCTTAAACCCCCTGACCTGGGAGCCACGAACACTCAGGCAGACCAAGGCACCACACCCCACACCAGGTGTGGCAGGGGGAGGGGAGACGAAGATCTATATCTTCAAAAGAAGTCCCAGGAGAGGGGAGGAGTCAAAGGCCCCACCTGACATATACAGTCATACACAAACACAGTCACACACTCCCTCCCTCATGCCTTACATGCACATACAACAAAAGACTTACAAAAATGCATGCCGGACACCCACTCATGCTCCCCATACACACACTATTCACTCTTGTCCCGGTACTGCTGCACATTGGGTACAACCAATCACTGGTTACCAGAGTTTGACCCTTTCTGCTGGGGTGCTGATGAGCAGGCTACTCCGCCCAACGCTGAGCCCAGCAACCCACCACCCCAGACCCCAACCAGATGGCAAGATCACCCTCCTAGCCTCCAGCCCCAGGAAGCCAAGCAACAACAGAGGTGTGCTAAGACCCCTAGTCTCCCTCCGCCTGCTCCATTATAGTGTTGTGTGTTGATGAGGTGTACTCCATGGCTGTGGTGAGTGGGCAGTGCGGGCATTGTCCGGCCTATGCCAGCTGATGCCACCACATCACCCCACTTGCACCCACAGCCCTCTGTGTCTAAGTGCAAGTGGGGTGATGTGGTGGCATCACCCCACTTGCACCCACAGCCCTCTGTGTCTAAGTGCAGTTTAAAATTGGACGTGGGCACCGACACTCGGGAGGAGGCTGAGAAATCCCCCTGCCAAGTGCCTTGAATGTGCTCACTCCCAAGGCCCTGAGTGTGTGTTTGTGTGGAATGTCGTTGGTAGAAGTGTATAAGGTGCAAATAAAATTGGGGGGCAGGTTGCCACAGGAATGCAGAAATGGGGTCCATACCCGCACTCCCTGACTTGTCCACCCCCAAGGTCCTATGTGTATGTTTGTGTGATGATGTGAGGGAGCAGGAGGAGAGAAATGTGCGGGGATGGGGAGGAATGGCTGGTTGGGCTTAGCCCTCCAGGGGGCCAGCTCCCCCACTGGCCCCAATAGGCACCTCTGTTGTCAAATTGCCACCCATGGCATGGAGACCCCAGCCCATCCTGCCAGGGCCCAAAGCAGCAGCATTACAGAGTCTCACGGAGTCCGAGGGCACCAACCCAGCCCCACCCCAGCAGAATATCTATGCCCATCCCTGCATTTGCACAACTTCCAGAATATATGACATAGGACATCCAGGTAAGGTTGGGTCCTCCCCCTCCTGGACCTCCCCCTCCCCTGTGATGGAACAACAGAGGCGCCAAGGTCTATCCGAGGCCCCTGAACCCGGGCCAGGCACTGCTGCATATTCCTGCCTTCTTCCCGGCAGCATACATGTCAGGACCCGACCCCCAAGGCCCCGCCCAGGTCCCCACATGGGGCCGGCCAACCCCACACCCCAAGCCCCCAGGCCCCCACACAGACCCGCCCAGGGGCAATGCAGCTGCCAGGCAGTGACCCATGGCCGCCGCCAAGACCTCCAAGGGGCCCCACTCACAACCGCCAGTAGTCCACCCCCCGAGGCAACCAAAGCACCTTCAGAGGGGCGCAACGGCCCCCCAGTCCCAGACACCCCCAGTAAACCCACCTCCAGGGGACATCCGGATACTCCAAACTCAGGACCCCCCCCCCCCCCCCCCCATCATCCCGCAGGACAACATCAACGGTCCCCCATCATCGCTATGTGATGGAACCGATCAAAGGAGCCCAGAGATTGATTTGAAGTAGAAGCAGAGGCTAAATCAAGTGCAATATGATCTAACAAAAGATTTCTATACTGGTTAATGCAGAGTTTCTCTATTTTTCTAATTCAAGATTTTCCAATTCAAGAGGATAGTTTTCTTAGCGATGCATATGGCAGTCAGAACCACGTGAACCAAAGATGTTTCAATTGGGACAATGTCCAGGTTTCCCAGCAAACAAAGAGAGGGGGAAGTTGGGATATGACATTTAAGATATTTTTTGACAGATCCTCACATACTCTACCCCAAAATTCCTGGACATGTGGATAGGACCACAGTGCGTGAATGTAATTGTCAGGAATGCTGTTTGTGCAGTGTGTACATGCGTCAGATGACACAAACCCCATCTTGAACATCCGATGACCTGTATAGTGTACTCTGTGTAGAATTTTGTACTGAATTAATTGTAAATTGGGGTGTCTGATCATTTTAAACGTTTTTAAACAAGTTTGGGACCAGAAGTTCTGGTATAAGCTAACTGATAGATCCACCTCCCATTTTTCAATAGAGATTGCAATTTTATTGTCTATTTTGGACAGTGTCTTATATACTTTAGACAGTAGTTTGGGGGGGGGGGGGGGGGGGTGAAATTATAGAAGTCAAATACCCTTGGTGGTGTTTGTAATTCTATTTTATTGAGTTTAAATTTTTGTTTGACTACAGATTTAATTTGGTGATATTCTAAAAAGCTATTCTTATCCATTCCAAATTGGGAGACTATTCGATTAAATGGGATGAAGTCCAATCCTTCATATATGTGTTCCAGGTATAGGATTCCTTTGTTTTTCCAGTCCGGAAGGTTCGTCATTTGGTTATTTTGCAAAATGTCAGGATTATTCCAGATAGGTGTGCGTCTGCATGGTACTAGTGAAGACTCTGTCATTTTAAGATTCTCCCACCCTGCTGTCAGAGAGGTGCTGATACTAATACTTTTGAAGCTTTCATGTTTTCTTATGCTTGAGCTAATAAATGGTAAGTCTGAAAGCTCTATCGTCTTGCAAAGTGTCTGTTCTATATCTAACCAGGACTCATCTAGTGGTTTTTTTTTTTTGCAACCATCTTGGTATATATTGCAGCCTGTTGGCTAAGAAATAATAATAAAAGTTGGGTAAATCCAGTCCTCCTCTGTCTTTGGTCTTCTGAAGCGTTTTTAAGCTAATTCGTGGAGGTTTATACTGCCAAAGGAATTTAGTAATTGAAGAGTCCAGAGATTTAAACCAGTCAGCTGGTGGTTTGTTTGGGATAATCGAGAATAAGTAATTTATTCTGGGTAAGACCATCATTTTAATTGTAGCAACCCTCCCCATGAGTGATATCGGTAAGGATTTCCATCTTGCAAGATCATCTTCCACTTTCTTTAAAAGTGGGATGTAGTTTAGTTTGGTTAGATCTGCCAGCTTGGGAGAGACATTAATTCCCAGGTATGTGAAATTCCCTGACTCCAATTGTGTATTAAGCAAATTGACAAATGAGAAATTAGTTGGTAGAACTGTGGATTTTAACCAGTTTATAGAGTAATCTGAAACTCTTGAAAAAGAGTTGATCAGTTCTATTGAATGGGAGAGAGAGGATATAGAATTCTGGAGAAAGAGTAAAACATCATCTGCACAAAGACTGATCTTATGTTCTATTTTCTTACACTCCATCCCTTTAATATCTGTTGTATGCCTAATTGCTGCCGCTAGTGGTTCGATAAAAATAGCAAACAGTGAGGGGGAGAGTGGGCATCCCTGCCTGGTCCCCCTCTGAAGGCAGAAGCTAGCACATATTTGGTCGTTCGTCCTGACACGTGCTGTTGGTGAACTGTATAATGTTTGTAGCCAGTTTATGAAGACGTTCCCAAAACCAAATTTATGTAAAGTTGCAAATAAGAACTTCCAGTTAACTCTATCAAAAGCCTTTTCTGCATCTAGAGATAATATACTAGTTTCTATATTTCTACTGTAAGAGAAATCTATCAAATTAAGTAATCTACGCGAGTTTGTGGATGACTGTCTACCCGTAACCCCCAGAAACCCGAATTTAGAAAACAACTGCAAAATCTTTTTTTAACCTTTCACATGTTGTTCTAGGAGGCCAGATAAACGGGCCTATTTACACATTTTAACAGCCAATAGTGTTGCAGAACTGAACAATAGGACCTATTAGCAATGTAAATGTGGTTTTAAAAGAAAAAAAAATGGGGAAGGTTTATTTTTGTAGACTTACCTTCTCTAATCTTTTTGCCAGGGCTTTACAAATTATTTTGAGATCAACATTAATAAGATAAATTGGGCGATAGCTGGTAGGAAATGCAGGGTCTTTCCTGGTTTTAACAAGAGACTAATATTGGCTGAATTCATGTTTGGCTGTAATCTGCCGCTCTCTTCGATATCCCTCACCATTCTGAAAAATGTTGGGGCCAGAATGATCCAGAATTCTTTGTTGAACTCTGCTGGAAACCCGTCTGGCCTGGAGCTTTCCTATTAGTCATGGATTTAAGGGCTTCCTGGAGCTCAGCTGATGTTAGTGGTGAGTCCAGGACTGTAACTTGGCTGATAATTTAGGAAGTGTTATCCTGTCAAGGAGCACATTGATCTCGTTTTCTGATGGGTTTATCTGTGGTGAGTACAAAGTTTGGTAAAAGTCTCTGAAGGTGTTGTTTATTCTTTCAGGGTCATTAACTATATTCCTGGTTGAGTCTTTAACAGCAGATATGGTAGTTTTCTCTTTATTTATTTTTAATTGGCTAGCTAAGAATTTACCTGATTTATTACTATGTTCAAAGTTTTCTATTCGTAGTCTTTGTGCTAAAAATTATGTCTTTTTGTCAATAATTCCAAGAAGTTCTAATTTAGCTTTACATAATTTGCTCAGTAACTCTTCTTCTGTGGATGCCTCTAAAGACTTAATGATTTCTTCTAACTCCTGAATACGTTTGTTTTCAGTTTTTTCTTATGTGATGAGAAATAGATTATTTTACCTCTCATCAATGCCTTTCCTGCCTCCCAGAGAATAGATGCTGATGTTCCAGGCAGGTCATTATGTTCTAAATATAAAGCCCACTCCTTTTTTAAAAAAATCAATAAAACCTTCGTCTTTGAGCAATGATGTATTAAACCTCCAGTTTTTGCTTGGTGGGATTGTCTTCTTGTTTACCAGAGTTAAAGAAACCGGAGCATGGTTGCTGACAGCTATGGGGTGTATATCGGTGTCTGAAATGTCAGCCAACAATGAGCTGCTGACTAGAAAATAATCCAAACGTGAAATAGAGTGATGGACGTGTGAGAAAAAAGTATACTCTCTACGGTTGGGATGAAGAGATCTCCATGCATCACAAAGCCCATAATCACTTGTGTACTGTTTAACTATGTTAGTGGATTGCCAATTGCGCTGAGTCCCAGCTGTACTGAGCCTGTCTGTTAAAGTGTCCATCCAAAAATTAAAATCACCTCCAAGTATAAGTGGACAGTCCAAGTGTTCGGAGAGTACAGAGAAAAAATTATGAAAGAATGGAGGGTCATCAATATTTGGACAGTATATGCTGACGATAAATAAGCTTTGGTTTTGTTCAGCTATTTTTAACATTATAAATCTACCCTCTGGATCTGAAATTGTGTCCAATACTGTGAAATTGATGTTTTTGTGGATTAAAATAGCTACACCCCTTTGCCTAGAGTTATAACATGCAGAGAACATGCTGGGAAACTCAGGTGTTTTAAGTTCATCTGCAGATGTGAAAGATCTATGAGTCTCTTGTAATAATATTACGTCTGCTTGCACTCTTTTTAACTGATCAAAAATTTTAAATCTCTTCTCTCTAGAGCCAGCTCCATGTACATTCCATGAGACAAACCTTAGTGCACCCATAGATGTGTGTGTGAGTAGCTATAATATGACGCCTTCATGTGTATGAGATAAAATAAGTAATTAAATGCATACATTAATCTTATAGTAAATAATAGAGAGTAAATAATAAGGGTATGATTATAATCATTATTATCATTATTATCATTTGCAATATTAAATATAATAACAATAATAGTAGCAAAATAATAATGATAATTGTTTTATTTATTTTTTTACTACAACATTAATATAAAAATATTAATGCTGATAACGATAAAGTATAAATAAATAATAATAATAAACAAAAGCAATAATAATAATAATAATAATAATAATAATAATAATAATAATAATAAAAGACAAGCCCAACAGTGTTTGCAATGAAACGCCTTAGGCTACTTATCCGTGTGACTGCGTATGGAGTCTCTCTCTCTGTGTGTGTGTGTGTGTGTGTGTGTGTGTGTGTGTGTGTGTGTGCGTGCGCGCGCGCATGTGCAAGTTGTGTGCTGCAGTGTGGAAAGGGAAAAAAAACCGTGCAATGCAGATGTAAAGACCCAGCAGCAGATAAAAAAGGGAAAGAAAGGAATTAGAACGGTTAAAAAGAGGGAAAAAGAAGAAAGAAAAGAAAAAGTGTTGTGGGTGTGAGGTGGTGAGGGAACAGGTGAACATTTCTAAACGGATCTAGCAGCTATAAATCCTGACATGTTCAAACCCAGTGAGTGCTTTTAATAATAATAAAGTTGTACCTGAAGTTTGTCTAATAAAGCCAGTCTGTTACTCCTCGTTCTTTGTAGATTTTACCGTCAACAAACAGTTTATCCACGGAGATCACAGCCCGCTTCCCATCCTGGATAAACTTCTTGCACAGCGGGAAGAGAACTTGGCGGCGATCCAGAATTTCTTTAGGATTAGGAAACTGGTCGTTTACGCTGTAGTCTTTACCTTTAAGCTTTCTCCCGTGGCTTTTAACAAGATCTTTCTGCTTAAAGTAAACAAATATAGCCACGATGGGACGAGGTCTTCTGCTGTCTGTTCTTCTGGCTCCAAGGCGATGTACCCGATGAAAGGTGATGTTTTTCCTCAGGTATCTTCATGTGGGTGTGGAGAAAGTTCTTGATGGTTTGTTCGCAATCCTCCACTTCTCCTCCGGTCTGCTCTGGAAGGCCTGTGAACACCAGGTTATCTCTCATGCTGCATGATTGGAGATCCAGAACCGTCTCCTTTAGAACTTTGTTGTCCTGGGAGATCCGATCTAATCCTGCAGTCAAGGAGGAAACTGATTCCCGCAGAGACGCGTTCTCAGCTGCGAGCCGCTCCACCTGCTCCTGGCTAAACTCCAGAGATGTTCAGAGGTCCTGGAACTCATTGTGAAGCACCTCTAGCAGGTGGAGTCGTCCCTCAAATCCCAGAAGCCGTTTATCTATGGACTGTAGTAAATCTAAGACATCCTTATGGGGAGATGAGGCCTCGGGCAAGTCCTGGGGACGGCTCCTCTTGGTCCCAGGTGTTTCCGTCTCAGCTGCTGCTGCTTTCTTCGGTCCCATGACAAAATCTCAAAAACCTCATCAATATATAATTGCACATTTTCTAAATTTTCTCCACTTACCTCCAGGTTGAGTGTGTTATATTTACCAGATTTATTCATTTTTTTGCATTGTCAGTGAGTAAATTAGGCGAAAATCTGTCTTAATTGTTTGTGGAAGTTGATTAACAAGCTGCCATCTGCTTCAAAACGCCGCCGTGTGTCCAGTGATCGGGCCGTCAGCGCATGCGCATGCTCTCTAGAGGAATAACTCTTAAGGAGTTGAAGTTGGTTCAGTTTTATTCTGAGTGAACCGTTTGCGGTCAGCTGTAGCATGCAACAGGTTTTTGACAGCTTGTCAAAAGATGCTCTGGGTTAAAGAGGTCTTGCTTCGGATGGCCAGTCTGAAGCTTTCTCAAGAACTCACAAGAACAAGAACTGACTCACGGTGAAGTTGTCATGTTGTGTCCCCTTGGTCCCCAGCCCCCTGCTGTTCATCCTCTGCGTTCCCCTCATGTGTCCCCTTGTGCTGTGAGTGTCCCTATGCTTCCCCAGCCCTCTCCAGGTTCTCCTCGTGTCTCCTTGTGTTCTCCAGCTCCCTCTAGGCTTCCCTCATGTTTCCTCCTAGTCACTCCAGTGTAGTTTCTATTGGTTTGTATTAGTCCTCCTCATCCCTCTAGGTATTAGTTGTTTATCTTTGCCCTTAGTCTTTTCAGTGTTTTATAGGTTATGGTTTATCTTCCCTCCTGCTTAGTTCTTTCCCCCATTTAGTTTATTGATGGCACCTGTCTTCCCTCTAGATCTCACTCCTCACACCTGTCACCTGTTGCCCTGATTGCCTCCCTTTGTGTTTAAAAACCCTGTCTTGTCCCTCAGTGTTTGTTGGTCCATTGTTTGTGTCAGTGTTGTTCTGTTCCCTCTCGAGTTCTCCGAGTCTGTGCTCATGAGTGAGCTTTTGTTTGTTTGTTTATTTGTTTGTTTGTTTTTGAGCGTTCAGTGTGTTTTTGAGATTTAGTCTGGTCTTTTGTGCTTTGGACTTTTGGGCGCATTCTCCTTTAAATAGTGGAATTATTTTCTTTAACCACTCCTGCCTTGAGTCATTCTGGGAATTATGCATCTTGGGTCCAAACCTCCTGCACTCACCGTGACAGAAGTGAGTCCTGTTTTAAAAATCGAAATATTTTGATTTACTAACAAATCAGAATTTGACATGTAAAAAGAGTTTTGTCGACAAACAAGGGCGTCAGTTTGTTTTTAAAATTGCTGGGGACAATAACCATACACTTGAGTGGGGTTTAAAAATTGCTGGGGACAATCATTAAATAGGCTAACATATTTAAGTATTAATCAGTTTTTAATGTTTCACTCCAATATGCACAGCAGTGTATTGACAGTTATTAAAAATCCTGTTTTGTTTTTCCAACGGCATTGAAACCCCCCATTAGCCTGTAAGCAAGGTGGAATCTTTACATCCATAGAGCTAGCCCAGCAAAAAAGATCTTGTATTATTATTATTATTATTGTATTATATTATATATATCCTTGTTATATTATTTGTGACTGTCAAATTAGATTTTTAGAGAAAAAATTTATATCAGGCTCCACTCTCTGGTCAACTCCACTCTCCGACAACCTAGCTGCCCGTGAACTACTGGATTCATTGATTTTAATACACTTTTCATTTCGTTTCATGGCATTTGTTTACCACATTTTCCGGGAAAGACAACTCTCTGCGCATGCTCAACCTATTTATTCGGATTGAATGCTTGGTGCATAAAATAGTGTCCATGTAAACAGACATTTGGGATTTCCGAACAGCCAAGATTTTCATCGGATAGAGGAGATTTTGCGCATGTAAACGTGGCTAATGTGTGTTATCCAGCATCACACTCTGTTCAGATTAAAAAGACAGCGAAGCAACTTAACAATCACTCACGAGAAGGTAGCTTCTATTAGTGACACGCAAATCGAAGCATTATCACCCATATAACTTGCTTTTCTTTTTAAAGCTTCACCGAACACTCCCAAGAGCCCTCGCATGTCAAAAACAAGTCACAAAAGCTACTTAACTCAACTTATAATTGACTTAACTTATTATTCTGCTCAGGTGTACTCACCTCCACCAGCTACATGCTAACAGCTGGGGTGGCTGTAAGCACACCTGAAGGACCCCTGCATTAATCGCATAAAAATATCCCCTTCTTTTGGTGTTAAATAAAATATAACATTGCTTACCTCTTGGAGCTAAACAAGAATAAGGGATTCTAGAGCAGTGTGGGTGACGTAATCTCCTGCTTATCACAACTGCTGACAGCTGCATGCAGGGCAGCAGGGTAGAGAACTCAGCATAACACAGGGCGCTTTTTCAGAAATGTTACAAATTAATTAATTAATTGATTACAGTTTTATTTTTATTTAAAGCTCAAGTATAAATAATTAGATGCCAGTTGCGACATTAAAAAAATCTGCTGGGAGCAGACGTAGGTTTACGATCTGAGCTGGTAAGAAAAAAAAAAACAAATTTTTTGAAAGTGTGTGTGTGTGTGTGGGGGGGGGGGGGGGGGGGCACAGCTGCCAATCAGAAATTTTGCCGGGGACATGTCCCCGGTTAAAATGACGCCTATGCCGACAAACCTCAGAAAACACGCCTCGTGTCAGATACATGAGTTCTGATTGGTGGAACAGAAAACAATGTGTCAGGATATTCTCTTAACCTTGTCATCGTCACGTGTCTTGAGTGTGTGAGCTGTCAGCAGTAATTCATTTGTTAAATCTAACTTTACTGATCATAACATAATAAAATTCATTTCAATCACAGTAGTTTAAGCAGATTAATCAAAAGAGTATTATTCTTCAACCATTATTGTTTATTCAACCAAATTATTATTTACTCATCTTGTTTATTATATTATTTAATTCTGAAAGTTCATCTGTCTTGTGCTGTGAATAAAAACCAGTCTTAGATAAGAGTGAGCTTGGAGGGGCCTTGGCCAAGCAACAGTATTTTTCTTGCAGATTAAAGGACCAGATAAGATGTATGTCTCCAAATGACCCGATACTGAAGAGGTGACCTGTAGATGGAAAAACAGACCATTTCCAGAGACTACATTCACAAAGAGTGGACTGCAGCTGGAGTCAGTGCTTCAAGAACCACCATGCACAGACAAATGCAAGTTTTAGGCCACTCTTGAACAAGATACATAGCAGAAGTGTCTCTTCTGGGCTAAAGACGGAAAGCACTGGGCTGCTGCTGAGTGGTCCAAAGTTATGTTCTCTGATTAAAGTAAATTTTGCCTTTCCTTTTAAATTCAAGGTCCCAGAGTCTGGTAGAAGAGAGGAGAGGCACAGAATCCATGTTGCTTGATGTCCAGTGTAAAGTTTCCAGTCAGTGATAGTTTGATGTCATCTGCTGGTGTTGGTCCATTGTGTTTTCTAAGGTTTTAAGTCAACACAGCGGTATACCAGGATGTTTTAGAGCATGTCATGCTTCCGGCTGCTGACCAACTTTATGGAGATGCAGAATTCATTTTCCAACAGGACTTGTCACCTGCATACTGTGCCACAGCTACCAGTACCTGGTTTAAGGACCATGGTATCTCTGTTCTTGATTGGCCAGCAAACTCACCTGACCATAAACCTATAGAAAATCTATGTGGTATTGTAAAGAGAAAGATGCAATACGCCAGACCCAACAATTCAGAAGACCTGAAGTCCACTATCAGAGGAACATGGGCTCTAATAATACCTGAGCAGTGCCACAGACAGACTCCACACCACATCGCTGCAGTTATCCAGGCCAAAGGAGCCCCAACTAAATATTGAGTGCTATACATGCTCATGCTTTTCATAATCATACTTTTCAGTTGGCCAACATGTCTAAAATTCCTCTTTTGTGTTGGTCTTTATTTCTGTGTGTAATGACTGAATGAATGTAATATAAGTTTCACTTTTGAATGGAATTATTGAAATAAACCAGCTTTTTCATGATATTCTAAGTTTATGACCAGCATCTGTACCTTCCACATATTTTTCTTTCTGCAACAGTCTTGATTTATGACATTAAGCTATGCAGAGTTTGGTGATTGCTGCACCTGCTCAGGCTTAAAGGCTGGTTATACATGTGTTACACAGAAGGTCTAAAGCAAAGGATCACCAAACATTTATTTTGTCTTATCCTCTGATGTATCCTCATTGTGAGAATACATGAAACAGTCAGCACATGAACACATTCAGATTGTATGCAAATTAAAGATTTTTGAATGTAAATGTTGTCATCTTCAAAAAGCTGATTTAGGAGACAAGTGTACAGTTATGCAAAAATGCATCGCTGAAGCATCAAGGGTATACTTACAAAGACAAGTCTGTAGGCTGTTTTCTTGGAGAATATTTAAAGTATAAATATATTTCTAGGTGTTGTCCAGAAATTGACATATACCCATTACATTGACATTCTTGGGTAATATATACCCATTTTCTACTGATTCTTATTGGAGATTCTAATCATTTCTGTTTGCAAACTCTTGTTGGTTCACTTAAATTAAATTATCCCATAAAATGCAATAGCTACTCAACTAGGGATGTCTGATATTATCAGTCTACCAATTGTGTAATATCGGTCGATATGAATACAATGTAACATCTGTATTTGTTGATACTCTTTTAATGATTTAACATTTACATACTACACACATTGTGCAAACTCTTCAGTTACTTCTCTCTCAAAATGTCAAAAAAGGACAGATCTGACATTTAATTCTTGAGTTAGCACAACTTGTCTCACCAAGCATTTGTCAGGATTATTTCAGGGAGAATGAGATTCAGCTGATGTTGTAGACAGCGTAAATATGGCCCTTTTCCCTATTGACTAACTTAAATTAAAGTAGTTGTCTTTTGTCACATATAATTTTCATGCATGACAGAAGATATGTAATGTTAGTAACCTAAAATTTAGTTGTTTTTTTTTTTATTAGAGGGGACCTGGCATAGATCAGTATCCCTTTATATTGGTATCAGAAATTGAGTTAGACTAGATCTGACATCAGTAAAAAAGTGACATGGTTTGGGGAGACGTCTAACCCAAGACATGCAGAATCACAACTCACAGAATGACAGGAAAAAAATATTTATTGTAAACGGGAACAGAAGGCGCACTGGTAAGTCCAGTGGGGATCGAGAAACGGGAGTGCAGCGTCTGAGGAGGGGAGAGCAGATACAGGTAAGTCCAGGGTGGTAAGTCTTAACTTGGTGGGTGCAGAGAAAAGACTTTCTAGGAGTTGGGGAAGCACAGGAATGAGGGAGGGCAGGTTGAGAGCCGGGGTGTATCCAAGTGAGGGGTCCAGGAGAGGGAGCGTGAGGAGAGCAGGAGAGCAGGTCAGTTAGGAGGAATGGAGAACGGTTCAGAGCTGCATCCAGAATTCCTAATGGGCATGGGTGAGTAATCCTGAGGAGTCGCTGAATCCAGAGATGTTCCAAAAACCTGGAGGCGGGTAATCACAAGAGTCAAAAAGTTCACAAAGTCCAAGAAACTTGAAAGCACAAAATCCAAGAACACTAGGAGGCTGGACACTACCAGGCTGTAGTAATCATCCAGCGTCGAGGTGTGTTCTCCATCCTCCTTAAGTAGCCAGGCCCGCTGATTGCAAACCAGGTGCAGCTGGGAACCTCCCTCTCCTGCAACACACAGCTCAAAGGTGGAATATTGAGAGGAGTACTCACCCCGTCTCATGACAAAAAGCCAATTTCGAGCATCCCTAATCACAACAGTGTTAACATTGTCCTGACACTTAGTGCTATCTTATCCAGCTACCTTCCACAATCCAAAGATATGCACTTTAGGTTAATTTCTTGATAACCTTTAGAAGACCATGTTTGAACTGGGCCTGTGATGAACCAGAAGCATGCGAAGTCTGCATGCCATTTGTCCATGGCTTGGAGGCTCCATTTATCCTGCAACCATGAACAGAATATAAAGGTGAGTATGAAAAGTGAATCCAGGAATAAGTGGAAAACCTGAGAGGTTAGGTAACAGCACAGCTCATGAATAAATAGTAAGAAATTAGTCAACAATTAGAATTTGATATATGCACAATATAAACAATCAAACTATTTACATTACTGTAACTGAATCTAATCTTACAAGGAAAAAAATACAGCAGATTTTTGTTTTAGGATTAGGGTCCATCAGCTCACATATGTTATCTGTTGGGCAAATTTGCTTTCATGAATTTTTTATTTCTCATAATTTTAGAAGAAATTTCACACCATGTGTGATTTTGCACCACAGTGCTCAGAGATAGATAGATAGATAGATAGATAGATAGATAGATAGATAGATAGATAGATAGATAGATAGATAGATAGATAGATAGATAGATAGATAGATAGATAGATAGATAGATAGATAGATAGATAGATAGATAGATAGATGATAGATAGATAGATAGATAGATAGATAGATAGATAGATAGATAGATAGATAGATAGATAGATAGATAGATAGATAGATAGATAGATGATAGATAGATAGATAGATAGATAGATAGATAGATAGATAGATAGATAGATAGATAGATAGATAGATAGATAGATAGATAGATAGATAGATAGATAGATAGATAGATAGATAGATAGATAGATAGATAGATGATAGAGATACTTTAATTATTTTATATACGTTTTTATTGTTTGCCCTTGTAGACACAAACAAGGCAAGCAGTTGACAGGTATACACATAAATGCAAAGCAAAGTAAGAAGAGTACAAAAAAATCAATAAATTCATAAATAATTATACAGAGTATGTCATTGTGAGTCTTTTGTTATTATTTCCTACAATTCCCATCAGCACTTTCGGCAGGGAAAGCGTAACCCGACGCTCTCGAGCCGCCAGTCGAGTCTTGCAGTGGTGTGTTGCTGTGCTTCTAAGCTGACGTCTAAAAACATGCTGTCATTCGCTCTCAGGAAACTCGCACGGGTAATTTTAATTTTTTGTACATTCACGTATAATTTTTTTTCTTCTTTTGTTGTGTTTAGCTTGTGTGATGGATCTACCGTTTCTGCACAGGTGAATTGCTAGCTAGCTTCATTCAGCGCGTGTGTTAGGAGGAGAGGGGGTTAAAGTTGATCATCTTAGTTTTGACAAGGTTTGCAGTTGCTATTATAAGATAGGCTGGTGGCTCAGATGCAGCACTGCTTGTATTCTCTCGTCTGTTCAGGTTGTCTGTTTTACATCTAGCTAGCTGGTTGGCTAGTAGGCTAGCTGTGTGAATTTATACGGCTGCTTCACAGGGTTCGTGTAAATGATGCAACAGTCAGTGCTCGGTGTCATCATAACGGAAAACCACTAGAAACATCAGTAAGTCACAATAGTCTTAGGGATATGAGAAAACTCATTTCGCAGGTGAAATGGAAAGGGATGAAGCATTGATTGGTTTGATAAAGTAACTTTAATCAAATAGGAAACACACTTACCAAAACTGTAAAGGTATGCAACTAACTGAGACCTTGTGAGTAGGTATTAAATATACTGGAGGATTTATTTGTTGTCTGTGTTATCTATGTGTTGTAACAGGCTAAGGGGAAATATTCAATAACAGTTATATAACCTGTTTATAGATAAGACCCTGAAAATTCAACCACCATAACACTGCCTGTGTGTTTGTGTGTGTGTGTGTGTGTGTGTGTGTGTGTGTGTGTGTGTGTGTGTGTGTGTGTGTGTGTGTGTGTGTAAACACCCAAAGCTCAAGAATTACTTCAAAATTTCATAAATACTAAATTTTTATTCACCAATAGCCTTCAAAACCACAGTTGTATCAAATTAAATGCTCCTAATTCAATGCAGGTGACTGACATAATTAAATGTAATCGATTAGTGTTGCATAACTGTGTTTTTTTATTTCTGTAATAACACATTGATTAACAGGTGTTGGATACATTTTCAACCCCAGTTTCTGATGACTCATTAGATCGGTGAGATCAGGCCAACAAAGTGGAAACCAGACATGTTGGGTTCCATCCAAAATACAGTTCAAAGTGCAAAATTAACTGTTTTCAACTAACATTGAGAAAATATTAACCTCCTGAGTTCCTGCTCAGAAATAGTTGTGCAATGGATAGAGGTATTTTTTGACTCCATGTGGAAATAATGGTTATTATTTTGATTATGTTAGCGGCTTCTTAATCATTTGTAGTTTTTTCTTCTAGAGTGCAGCTGTGTGTATAATACAGTCCAGATAAATGGTACACATTTCCTCTGACATGTCATTTCATTATGCACTTTTAAAATGACACAGTCAGACATATTTTAGGATTTAATATTCTATGAAACCCTTACCAATAATTTAATATAACTTTATGGCTCACATCAAAATACTGCACCCTTCAGGATGCCAACATTGTGAACCCAAAGAAGTGCTGTCAGATAAATGCATAACGTAGACATTTAGATGTCACATATACTACTGTATATAAAATGCACCAGTCTACATATAACAATATCATTTGTATTTCTAAAATTTGCTAGTAAAATTTATCCCCATTTAACTTTAATTGATTAGAATTTCTTTCCTCCTTAATTGTGTTATAGGCTTCTTAGATGTGATCTTGGGTGTCTCGTAATTTGAATTTAAACAAAGGTTCATAATTTGTCTGCAGGTGGAAGTCTCAATTTGTTGTTAATAATGCAACCTGCTTAGAGATTTTATACATTTCCAAATATTAAAAAAATATATTTGGAAAGAGTTTGGGTCAAGCTTTTGAGGCATGTACTCAGACCTGCTTTTGCTAGTCACTGTCAGTGTTGGAGGCCTCTTGTTGAACACATGACTCACATGTTATCATGAGTTTTCTATTGGTGCTAATTGGTTAAGTGTGTTGTGGTTTAATCACAAGACAGTTTTGTTTCTTTGAAGGCTTGCCTGCATGCAGCTTTTTAGTGCCAGCATGGGATCTCTATTACACATTAGGGATTTGGGTTTGGCAAAGTTGTTTCTTACTAGTTTTAACATTGAGTTTAAAAAGACAATGACCAGATCAAGAAAACAGAATTTAAGTAAAAATGTATATCTCGGTTAGGTTGGGTGTAAGTAGCTTAGCACTAATGCTGTAGTCTTCAACCTTGGTCCTCAGGACCTTTTGTGCATGGTTTAAACATTCCTCTGCTCCAGCACACCCAGGATTAATAATTGAGTTAATGCATTTGCTTATAATAAAGTTTTGCAGAAGCTTGTTTAAACTATGTGGTTTAAAGCCAAGGAGCGCCTAAACCCTAATTCACACGGGGTGAGTGAGGAGCCACTGCGGCACGTAACGATTGCGGTGCAGAGTGTTAGCGAACACTGCAGCGTGTCAGTCCACACCGAGAATGTGTCCAATTCAGATTGGCTGTCTGTGTTGTTGATCACTAAATCACAGGGGAATTGACTTTGTACGCTTGAAAATAATATATTTATAAGTGATTTCAATTTACCATCCACTCTGATAATTTTTGAAACTTCAGTCCGTGCCTTCTCCTTTTTTGTGTTGTCTTTGTACAAAGGCAGCTCGAACATTTTCCAACCATGGTGCCAGTCGATGGGGGCGTGGATCATGTAGCTTCGGTGCGTGGTCCATGGGGGGAGGATTTTGTAGCCGAGGTGCCGAGCATATATAGAGGAAACACTGAAGTTTGTTGTCATTTATAATGTTGTGATTGTCCCCCACCAGGTTGTTCATGCCGAAACACACTGTTGCTCTCCTCAAAAGATGCAGGAAGCAAATAAGTCATTCAGTCACCGGTAAAGATGTCATGTTTACATAGTGAAGGAACTGTACAATAGTCTTTTGTTTTGAAATTTATCGGATGCTTTACGCTGATAAGGCTGCGATTTCCTGTCTAGCCATATGTTAACGGCGAAGTCTGACACGTCCTGGAAGCACATCACATCAAAAGTAGAACCCAATCCTGTCCTTAGCAGTGCCGCCAGACGCTTCTGGGACACCCCTGAAAGTGCTTTTGCTGTAACGCATCAGAGACGCACCCAGTGTGATTTGGGTGAAAAAGATTCGTGATGGTGATCCCAGAGTACCAATGAGCAGCCGGCTGCACTAAAGTACTGTTTATTTCTTTTTAGTGTTAATGGTGCAAGAAAGGCCAAGAGCTTGGCTTGACCCGGTATTGGGCAATAAATCGAAAATTCATCGTTATTGAAATTTCTGACTCTTATTGAGATCATTTTTCCATGTCAATAAGTTTGCTAATAAAAAAATGAAAAGATGTGTGTATTTTGGCAACGTTCATGTCCCTTTAAGAAGCTGCACAACAATGTAATACACATGACAGCCCCATCTAGTGGACAACTTTTGTTTCTGCGCATACCTGCCTTTATCGTCCATTTATCGTTATCGAGGTGAAATCCTCAAAATATTGTGATATTGATTTTAGGCCATATCGCCCAGCCCTACCGTGCATGCATCTGACACCAGACTGTGTAGTGAAATGTTTTTTCTTTTTACAACCTTTGGTAAAAACCTAAATATTGAGGGTCAATTAAAAGTATAAATGCTTCATTCCACTGCCTTTACCTCTAGAAGATTGACTTTATTACCTGCATCTCTTAAGTCTCTGTCTCCATGACAGACCTTTTGATCCTGATAAAGCCAGCCTGGATTGTCCCTGCGTCCCTTGGTGCTTCTCCACTCAATCCAGATTTCTCAGTCTAGTGTCATCGCGAGTGAATCACAGGGCAATTTGTAACCGACAGTCCTGCTATTAGTCAGTGACAGAGAAAGGGGCAACTACGTGTCAGACTGACGGATGCTGCTGCCCTATTGACACTCCTCTGCTTTTTTTTATATCCATTTTTTTCCTTCGCCATTCCTCTACTCTTCTCTCGTCTCGTTTGTTTTTCTTGTGTTACAGGGTTGATTGTTGTTTGGTATAGCCACTGAGGGACAGCAGCCATCTGTAAAATTGACTCTGCTCAGGAGCTAGTTCAGGGAAACGGGCAAAAATAACCCAGAAGTAGGATTAATGAGATGATTTTCTTTCTTCTCTTTTCATTGTCTCTGCTGTGTTTTTGCATACAGATGTTTGACAGGAGAGGTAAAGTGCCAACAAAGACATCATCATCACCACAAAGATATAGTGCATTATTTTGTGCTCAGCACCCAGGTTAATGTGGCCTCTTCCGCCCCTTTTTTCTCACAGCAGACTTTTCATGAAGTTCACCTTCAAACGACAGTGTAATCTGTCGCCTAAAATAGTCCCTCTGTGACATATTTGGTGCTTGCATCGTGATTCTCACTTTTCTTGGATCTCTTTATCTTGTGTTTATTAATTAATCTTCCGTAATGATCGGGGCTGATGAATGAAGCAGAAAGGAAGAGAGAGGGACTAACCTGGGTGTTGTTTGTTGAAGCCCTTGTGGAAGCCAAAATAAAGATGCCATACGAATATTACATGGCTGAGTTAGCCCAGCAGAACCAGGTGACAGGATGGGGACAGGAAGATAGGAAAAGGGGAAGCGAAGAGGCAAGAGGCAGGGAGAGGCTCCCTTGTCTGCTGAGCACTCGTTAGTTGATGTATTGTTGTTTGTGCAGTTTTTTTTTAGCTGCTGCTTCGGTCGAGTACAGCAGAGAGCAAAGGATAGTTCCTGTCAAGATTTAATGACCCGTGTGATTTTTCAGTGAGCAAACGCATTCTCTGATGCAGCTCAACTTGTTTTTTCCTGCTCTTCCAACACTCTCACCTTTTCCAAAAATCTTTGCCTCCACCAGTGACAGAAGGCCAGGGAAGAGGTGGTTTAGAAACTGTTAATCAGTGCGCCAACTGCTTACCCTGGTGTGTCATTTTTGTCCCCTCAACCAGATCAGCTAGCAGAAGAAGCAGTGTGTTCAAAGATGCGATGAGAACAAAAACACGATTCTTTGCTTTAAAATGCACTCTTTTCACTGGTTATAAGTGTAAAAAATGTCGTCAGAAAGTAAAACACCCTAAAAAGTTTTAATAACACGTGGAATGAGCAGAATGGCTTTTTTAATATGGATGTCTTTATCTAGTTCTGCGCATCGTGTTGATTGCTTTTTAATGGCGCTATTAAAGAGAGGCTGTCCCTCACACCCCAGCACACCTGTATGGATGATGACTATGGGTTAGATGTGGGGCGATCGATCTGAGCACAGGGTCATCATCATATTGTTGATTAAATGTCCTCAAAGAGCCCATTTGTTTTAAGTCCAATCAACATGTCAGGGGTTTAATTTAACCCCCCAGTGTTTTTGGCGGAAACACTTTTTTTCTTTATTTTCATAGAGTTATTGCATCTTACATCAAGAATGACACAAAAGGGCTTTCTGATGGTTCAAGCAGTCATTTAGCAAAGTCAGGGAAGTGGAAGCAGCATTTAACCCGATAGAGGTCGTGAAATTTTAAAGAGCACGTTTAAGTGTTGGTCTCGGCTCTCCGATGTGAGCCGGCGCTGCAGAGGCAGCCGCAGAATTTGCCAACCCCGGTCCAGATTAGATAAGCAGGAAGTGCTGAATCTGTTCTCTTTATGCTTACTTTTGGTACACTGAGGCTGTAAAAGTCAGCTGCTCAGTTTATAGAAGTGCTGATGAAGGCATAATTGAATAACCGTGCTGATTATTGATATCAGGCAAACACACAAGCTTGTAATTGTGCAGGGCTACGTATTAGGGTGAGAGAAAGAAAAAGTAACAGACTTCAAAGACTTCTTATCAGACTGATCAGGCTGTCACTTTGAAAATTGGAAGCTTGCTTTATTGAAACATGTTCTGAGCACTTGTAATGCATGACTTTCAGCATAACTGCGTCTTTTCTTTGTTCTAACATCTCAGCAACCATGACCCCGTCATGATTCAGTTAAATGGTCTAATTTTAAAATTCAAACAACTCTTTTTAAGGCTATTCTTCCACTTGACCATGCCGTTTACTGCATTCTTCCATCACACTCTCAACTTTCCTCCTGTCCCCAGCCCCTGTGCCAGCGTGCCCCGGTTGGTCTCAGCGTGCGTCTCCAGCAGTCCCATGCAGCCACTCGTGCAGCTGACGAAGATCGCCGCTGGACGGGTCAGGAGAGCCTGGCTGAGGATGACCCTGAGATGTGGTCTCTGCTGCAGAAGGAGAAGGACAGACAGAGTCGGGGTCTGGAGCTTATTGCATCTGAGGTACTTCAGTACAGTTAATTAATCATCTTCCTATGAGATGAGTTACTATTGTTTTCAGATTTTTTTTTATTTACAATAAAAAAATGTGAAACTGAAAGGAAGATACTGTTTAAACTTGGAAATACCACTCTCAGGAGGATGTTTTTATTTTGAAGTAGTGACATGAAACCCTTTATGTAGCAGCTGAATATTTTGATGTTTCTCCCAAATTCCCACCACAATTTCATGATCTAATGTCAGGTCAGAACTAGGGCTGCAAATAACGATTATTTGGATAATCGATTAATCGGATGGGGTCTCGACACGATTAATCGGATTACATAGGGACATTTTTAAAAACTGCTAGGGAAACGTTATTTTTCTCCTTCCTTCACTTTATTAAACACAACATTATTAGAAAACAGTTCAATAGCAGAAAAACAACATGCCATCACCTAAATTGTCTTATAAGGTGTATAGACAGAGACCCTAAGCTACACCTATCTGTGACCTAAAATGCTTGGTCCAAGTTAAACAGCTTAAAGAGCAAGTCAACCCCTACCAGAGTCTAACTCCACTCCAGCTTCATGTTTGAAAAATGCAACACATGCTGTTGCCTGGCAGACCGAGAGGGCGGAGCCGCTAACAAATACACACACACTCAGGCTCACGACAGCATTGTGACATCATAATGTACCAGTTTACATCATAGCATACTTCTTAGCCAATAGCGGTGGCAGATTTAAATTAAAATACAGTGCAGAGTTTTTACCTGACAACGGCACAACACTGCCAGTTTTAGGCAGAATATTTAAATTTTAACTAAGATGCACTGAAGTGCCAAATTATTGACGACACGTGTCTGCAGCACGATTAGACACTCGTTTATTTAGTTTATCAGCAAAAAAAAAAAAGTTTATTTGGGGGTGACTTGCTCTTTAAGGGCAATTCTCATCTGTTTTGTTTGATCTCATCTGTAGACATTTATTATAATTGGGGATGTCAAACAACTAATTTTTAAATGAAATTAAACATTGTCTGTGAATTAATCAAAATTAATCACTATTTCCAAAAATGACTGAAAAATACCAAATAAAACAAAAATAAATGAATGCCATCCTCCTTGTGATGATGCCCTGGGCAACTGCCATAAAGTCACATCAAGAAATGCTGCTGATCATTCCAATGATCCCAAATAGACTCTCATTAGGCCACATGAAAGCAACTGAACCCAAAAATACATTAACCAGTATATAACTGCACTCTCACAACACGCCTGCAGCAACAGTTAGGACTCCTCCCTCCCTTTTAAAAGCGTTTTCGCTTCTGAGGACATTGTGGTTGTAAAGCCACATGTTAGTGGTCTGGCCCCGGTGTGATCAACCAGTTTCTGCGGGAATGTGATGGCGGAACCGGTCCGCAGCAGCGCGAGTCCCCCCCACCCCACCCCCGCCTATCTAATAGCGTCGCGCTTACAATTTTATAGACTTTTTTTTAACGAGCTTAGGGCATGTCTAGCCTGTGTAATAATCCGGGGCTTGGGTGAATCACTTTTGAAAAGTTTTTAAATTACCCAGACACAGAGCTCTCTCCTTCCTCGCTGATGATTCCGACATGCTTGCGTTTAAGACGCTGCATCATCACCGTAGTATCCCCGTGCCATGCTAAGTCTGACCTACAAACGTTGCATGTCTTCGCCTGATTCAACTGAAAATGCTCCCAAACTTTAGAAGTTTTTACTTTTTTGGGGTCTCGCTGCTTCTGCCATGTTCCTCTTACAAACACCTGCCGGCTCTCCACCGGTCTGCGCGCAACGGCGGGCGGGAGGGGAGGGGGCTTTAGGAAGAGTTGCGCAACACAACGAATCGATGACGCAATTCGTTGCCAACGCTTTTAGTAATCGATTTTCATCGAATTTATCGATTCGTTGTTGCAGCCCTAGTCAGAACTATTTGCTTTTGATTGATAGAATATAAAAGTGCTTTAAAGCTGCTGCAGCAAATCTACAGGATAAGCTAAGTTTTGAATGCCAACACGGTCACGGAGCACTCACCCCATCCCCTCGGGTGTCTAGCCTGAGACGCTTCCGACAGAAGCGGAAACCCACATTGCCGAAAGAAACGAGAAAGTGCTAAACACCTTTCAATATGATTCATCAACTAAAACTGTGGATGTAGTTAGAAGTAGTAAAACTGCCTGGAATTGAAACTTTTAAAAATAAATTCAGTCAGATTTTGGTAGAAATCTCATCATTGTACACTACTTAACTTGCCTTGTGGTTAAAGAAGTACAGCACTCCATCTGTAAGAGCTGGCGGCTCCTCACTTGTATTTTGGTGGTGTTTGTATTTGAGAACATTTAATCTGTGATGAACATTTTGGCGAAGCAGGTGGATTTGCAGAACGTTTATCTCATATGTTGCTGCTTTCATTTGGACTGAAACATTTTCTAATTAGAGCTGAATGAATACAGACTACTCTAGGATTATTACTGTGAGGATGGAATAGTGCAGTAAGCACAAAAATAAAAAGGGAAGTGCATATTTATATTTATTGAGTAAAAAAAATCATGACTCATTCATTTCTAATATATCTTGGAATCATATCTTATGTCACCACGTTCCTTTATTATTGTTATTTCTAAAACCCTAGGAGGTTTATAGGATGGTAATCTTTTTAATCAAACATGCTAATGATAAAACATGTATTATAAACACTGAGCTAAAGGAACATCGGCCTCACTAAACATTTACTTGGCATCCACTGTCACGCTGTGCAACGAAATTATTTAAAACTGGCTTCAGTGGTGAAATGCTGCAGGAAACTGCTCGCTGTAAGCAACAATAACACTGTACTTACAGTGAAAAAAAAGATTTGGGCAGCCCCTTTTTGTTTTCCTTCCAGGGCTGGATAGCGTGAAATGGAGAATTTTATTATTCAGAAGGGCAGATGAGGCTTAATCTTCTGTTGTTCTTTTCCTCTTCCCTTGTTTCCTCTTTGCCACCATAGTTGTTCAGTGGAGTATATCAGCCTCGTCTCCACACAAAGCCTGACCACTCGACTGTGAGATAAAACTGATATCTTCATTCTGCTCCTCCTGCCACCACCAGCCAAACCTGCAAGGCCCATGGCAGCACAGCCGGGCAGACGCTCGTTGAGTCAGACGTACATTTCTATGCACGCCACCTACAGAAAGCATATACCTCAAATTGCAGCACTGCAAATGTATTTCTGTGCTAATATATGCACAGTTATCAGCATGACAGACGGATGCAATAGAAAGTTGTTACTGAAGCTGTTATCTTCCTTGATCTCATCTTTGCTCCTTGGTGAAGCATTAGCATAACTACTCATTCACGATACACCACCACCCAGTCAGAGGAAATAAACAACACAAGTGGAGTAAGACCATGTATGTTTTTTAGACCCTATTACTAACCTCAGTGATTATTTCCCACTTGTGGTGTGGAGTGTTTGCCTTGTTGGAGACCTGTGTCTATTTCTCAGAAGAACATGCTTACCATTTGTTTGTTTTTCTCTGAAATAGAAAAATGATTTAAAGAGAAGTCCCCAGAATTGTATCCAAACATCTACAGAAACATTTATTACTTTATCTCATGCCCTCCAGCAGCGTGGCGATAAGCACTGTGAAGTATGGAGTGTTAGTCTATGGATGTCCAGGAGTTCAATACTGTAATGATTGCCTTATGCCAGAGGGGGATTTCTCACTATCACTTAACATACTTTAATCTGCCATCCTTGTCCCTTCTATCCTCTCGTTTCATTGATCTGAGTGTGTGTGTGTGTGTGTGTGTGTGTGTGCGTGCGTGTGTGTGTGGGTGTGTGTGTTCGTTCTCACCACAGAATTTCTGCAGCCGAGCTGCTTTGGAAGCTCAGGGCTCCTGTCTGAACAACAAATACTCAGAAGGCTACCCAGGGAAAAGGTGACAGTTTATTCAGTCACACCTCACCTTATTAACACTGCTGATATTCTGTGCTTGAGGACATTGCTACAGACACAAAAAATAGACACGAGCAAAGGTGCATACTAATTTATGCTCTATGACATACACCTTTACCATATCGTAAATAATCTAAACTGTCCGTTTAAATAAAGTCTTTTGCATTTCCTGTTATTTCTTTTATAATTCACATTTATCAGCATCAACCCGAGAGCCAAAATGCTCAATGCTAATCGTTTGATGTCTTTTGAATCCAAGGATACAAGCTTCTCATAAATCTCCCTCCCACTGAATGTGTTTTTAATTTTCACCCCCCCCACCTCCCTGACATCCCACTCATCTGCTGCTTTACGCTTTAATGTAATGAAACCAAAGGTTCGTGTCATTGATTTAAAGCTTTAAACTGTTCTTGTCTATTGCTCCTTTTCTGCCCTGAATCTGTTAAAGCATGTAGGGATCAGAGGTGGTTATCATTAGACGGCTGTAGTCTCCATTAAATAACAATTTATTAAATGAAAATGTTGAAGGATTTACTTTGTACTGACAAATGTGTCCTTTCCTTTTAAATGTACAGCTTCCCTTGAGTTTTGTTGAAATTCACTGGATGCTTTAGCTGCTAAGTTTCTAATCGTGTCTGAATAAAGAACGGTGTGTGGTCTACTGGTGAACACAGTAGATTACTTTACAAAAGCAAGTGTTTCCATTAGGAGATGATGATAAAAGGAACAAGCATTTGTTGAAGGAGTACGTATCAGCCCGTGCCTTTTATGCCAGAGTTTTGAAATAAGATCAACTTCTGTTGAGAATTGTTTTTTGTCAAATCTTCAAAAACAACATCATGTATAGTCCTATAATAATATCAGAAGATCTCTAGCAGTCTGTTAGCACCCATATACAGATGTGGTCAAAGTTGTTGGTACCCTTAGGTTAATAAAAGAAAAACCCACAGTGGTCACAGAAAGAACTTGAATCTGACAAATGGCCTGTATTTGATATAGCGCCTTCTAGAGTCCTGGAGAGTGGCTAAGAGGAAAACATGAAACTTCTAAAGTAGCCTTCTATGAGCCCAGACCTCAATCCTATTGAGCATCTTTGGAAGGAGCTGAAACATGTCGTCTGGAAAAGGCGCCCTTCAGACCTGAGACAACTAAAGCAGTTTGCTTATGAGGAGTGGGCCAAAATACCTGCTAAGATGTGCAGAAGTCTCGTTGACTGTTACAGGAATCGATCAATTGGAGTGATTGCCTCAAAAAGTTGTTTAACAAAATATTAAGTTAGGGGTAACATCAGGCCTGTTCCTTATTTTATTTTTATTTTTTTAAATAATTCTGTTAAAGCATGGTTGAAACGCAATGTCTGATTTTCATTGGTTACATTTCATAGAATTTGTATTTATTGTTACTTTTGTCAGATTCAAGTTGTTTCTGTGACCATTGTGGGATTTTCTTTCATTGACCAAAGGGTACCAACAACTTTGTTCACGTCTGTATGAGAATGTGAATGATTCAGGTACTACTACTACAAATGTTCTCAGTTTCTAATAAATACGTAAACTTGGCTATAGCGATGTCTTTGTTCGTTAATGCCTATTAGCAGTGGTAGACATCTTGAACTGGGTTGAGTCCCAGAATTATCAAATTATAGTTTCTTGAGTGATGCATTTTGTTTAAATCTTTTATTGGTTCATAGAATATTTTGCTAAGTAATCAAGTAGGTTGACTCCAACAGCAAGTAAATGATTATAATTAGTTCTCAGATTATGTGGTTGTGATGAATTACAGTACTGAACATAACAAGTTCTAGCTTTGCAGTGATTAAAATAGCTGAGTTTAGTTTTGGTCTTCTTGATTGTTCAAACTATTTCTATATTGATTTTGACTAGCCAAATTTAGTTGTGTTGTCCATCTTGATTGAGATTGAGTCTAAATGTTATTCGGTTGTTGATGACAGACACAGGAAAATACGTTATTGCCTGCCTTTCAGTGACAGCTGATAAAAACTTAACTTTCACTTCATGTGGTCAGACATAATTGCAGATGAACCATAGTTAGGTTTAAGATTCTAATATATGAATAAATATCATGAGGCCCTTAGGAGGCAAAAAAAAGTTACTGTATGTCTTAGTTGTAATAAAGTAAAATCAAGTGGCATTTTCAGGATTCATACTTCTATTTTACATAATAGAAACTTTTATCCCTTCTCAACACCAGGTACTATGGTGGAGCAGAGGTGGTCGACCAAATCGAGCTTCTTTGTCAGAAGCGAGCTCTGGAAGCTTTTGAGCTAGACCCACAAAAGTGGGGTGTCAATGTTCAGCCCTATTCTGGTTCTCCTGCTAACTTTGCTGCCTACACTGCTGTTCTCAACCCCCACGACCGTCTCATGGGTCTGGACCTGCCCGATGGAGGACAGTCAGTATTCACGCTCTTTTTTTGTCCCTTTTGCTATTATCACCCTTAAAGCTGTCCCAGTTTTTTTTTTGATAGTCAGCACTTGTTATCAAAAGAATCAATTCAGTTTTATCCATGTTTTTGTAAAACACTATCATCAGCTACAAAAGAGTTTTTTCTTCATAAATAAAGTTGTTTGTTAAAAAAATAGTGAACACTTTTCTTTTTTATTTGTGTCCCTTTGACAGTCTAACTCATGGCTACATGTCTGATGTGAAGAGAATCTCTGCAACGTCAATCTACTTTGAGTCCATGCCCTACAAGTTAAATGTAAGTAGAGACCTTCCACCTGTCCTTGTATGCTCACCATGATTTCTCAGCTTTCCTAATAAGGAAACTGGCAATAAAAAATGTTGCAGTGTCATAAAAAGGTGACCCATTTACTAACAGTTTGTATTTTTGATCGATTTTGTTGGTACATTTTAAAAATTTACAAATTTTGTCCATTCAGGTAAAGTAAATCTGTTATTTATTTATTTGTTTATTTATTTATTTTCAGAAAGTTTTTATCCCATTACTCTGACATTTGATGTTGTCTTTTTAAAGTAGATTTTCTTGAGCTATTCATTCAGTACAAAAGGAAATAGAAGAACACTTAATAACGCCACATAGCCAAAACACACGATGCTAGTTACAACACACATGAGTCACATTCATTTATATTTCGGCTTTTATTTTGGACGTTGAGCAGATAATAGTTTAATCAGACTGGTGCAACTTGACGAACATAATCCAGTCGCCATGACATCAAGAGCATTCTTGATTGTGCAACAATGCATCAATAAAATCGATGAAGATATGCGTTGGCACAGCTCATGTGTAGGAGGCAACAGAGCAGACAGAGGCAGATCAGAACGTGAGAGAAAGCCGGTGTTTTGATGACGAACGACACACTTAGAACAGTAAGTTTCTTACTGATGCACAATGAATTAATCTAGGTGGTGTAGAGGAAAACAGAAACCAGCAAAGACCAAAGGCAGAAACGGTTTGGGATCAAAAGTGCAACTACGGGCAGATTAGCTAATGCTAGCAAGTAGCAGGCTCACAATCAAGTGGGGTTCTGAAAAAACATGATGGTCGTGAAACTAAGAATATCTAAACTCTACAAGCGGAAGAAAACTCCTCACCATTCTGTTTATTCTTAGCTGACCGCAGCGCTGTGGAGCAGATTCAGGTTCGAGTCTGCTCTGCTAAACACCGTTGCAGGAATTTGGCAAGCTACTGTAGCATGTAATTCACAAACGCGTCTATCTGTGAACATAATTTAAATTAGATTATTGCTAACCTGTACATAATAAATATATGACCATTCAATTATTTGCAGTAGGGTTCCTAACTCAGGGAAATTTAAAGATGGCAGACATTTGCTGGCAGCTGCTTACTAAAAGAACAATTGAAGCATTTAAGTTGATGTATGACCACCTTACAAAGTGCAACATGCAGTCCCACTATCTCAGCAGGGAAAACATCCATGGGATTGTTCACTTGCATGTAGATCTTCATAATCAGGCTCCCCCCACATCTAACAAGGGAAATTCCTACAAACCATATTCAGTAGATATGATCAGTCTTTGGTGAATTTAATGTGTTTTGTTCCTGGTGTTTATGGTTTTGTGATAGTGTTGGTAGCAGCTGATGGATGGCAGTGAGGGTCTGCATGTCCAGACCTGCTGATGTATGGGTAGGCAAGACCCCTCTGCGAGAAAGATAATGGGAAATCGACAGGCTGGCCAGCATCACTGGCTCTGTCCTCACGATGAACAGGTTGATGGAGTGAGGGAGCATCGTAGATGTGCTCTTGAGATGGGAGATTATCAGGTTGTCTAAATAAAGCTTTCGCTACTCTGTTTTCTCTCTTTATTTTTTTTTCTTGTTTCTGACTCCTATTCTCCATTCTTTTTCTTGTTTCTGACTCCTATTCTCCATTCTGTCTGTCTCCTACTTTGTTTTTCTGCAATCGTTGGTCATCTCCCCTCTGATGCTCGGTGGAGATTCAGAATGGTAAAAGTGTAGGATCAGTCCCCAGACATGCGACTCAGACCGCAGCCTCAGATTTATTTATTAGCTAACGTGTTTCCTGCATTACCTGGTTGGTTGAATGGAACAGGGAGAGTCTTAAACCCAGCTTAATCTGTTCAGGCTCATCACACCGGTTTAGCAGGTCCCTAAAAGGCTGAATTAGGAAAAGTAGGGGTGCATTACTGCAATTGCCCCATCTTCCTCCACAATATGATAGGTGTAAATGTCTCCCTTAGATAGATCCTCTCCCCTTTTAAAGTAGCCAAAGTACTTCAATTGCAGCTGCTTCGGGTGAGCTTCAAATGGAAAAAATTCTTCTCCGTGTTGATATGCTCGTTCTTGATCTCCACGTCTAACTTTTTTTTATCTTCTCATGTTTCCTTTCTTCCTGACCCTTACACACCCTCATATTTTCATATTCCTCCTCCACTTTCTCGTGGTTCTGTTTTTTTCCCTTCATTATTATTTTTCTCTCCTCTCTCCCTGTCTTTTTCTCTGCAGCCTGCGACGGGACTCATAGACTACGAGCAGATGGAGGTGACAGCCAAGCTGTTCCGGCCCAGGCTCATCATCGCTGGCACCAGCGCCTATGCCCGCCTCATTGACTATGCCCGCATCAGGAAGGTGAATTAAAACCCCTTTATTCAAACCTCACCCTGCCCTCTGCTTCCTTGCCCCTGGTTTTCTTGACTTCTCCAAGTGTAAAGGAGGTCAACCCAGCTTTGTCCTCTAACGCAAAACTCCTCCAGCCCTTTTCTTTGAAATGTCAGACACACCCGCTTCCTTTAAAGGTAGGTCAGGCCTGAACAGTTTTTGCTGATCTCTGTCCTACAGTTGAGATCTGCTCTAAATACACGGAGAGACCTTCTTTATTCACTGGACTCTTTCATGGTGCACAAGAGGAGCCTTTTTCTTTTTTTGTTACATTAACCTGCTGATTCACTTCATTCACTCCATAACTGGTTTGCTTTGTAGCAGAGCTCCACTTTAGGTGGCGTGTCCCACCATCACAGAGCTTGGTTTTTATTAACCACCATAACCACTCAGCAACTGGCATGCCACCTGGATTTTCTCTTTGTTACACTGCTGGCCTCCAACTACACTCTGATGTTCTTCTCCCTGTTGATTTCCCATCTAATAAACCAGTTCTGATCCAGTTTAGATGCCAGAGGAAGGGAGATTGTCTTGATGATTCAGAAACTCAAAAGATTGTTTACATTTACATTTTAGCAAGCTTTTTGTTGTTTCTGCCTTTTCCAATAAATGCAGGGAAGTGAAGGCATGGATTTATTGAATGTTGCTGTAATTTTTTCAGGCCTCTTAAGACTTCAGTCTAATTACACATCTTTAAAAATCTTCCCTCTGAGAAGATAGGTGTGGAGTTAGTTATCTTAATCATGCAGAGAAAATGCAAATGTAGAAAGGCTAAAAGCTTATCTTTTATCTCAAACAGCCAAATAACACTTAACACGACTTACTTGAGTCCCAGAGGCTTTTGTATCACCATGTGGTTTAGTTTGATGTTCCTAAAGTTGCTTTTGGGGTGGGGGGTCGGTATCATTTCCTCTGATGCTTTCCTTACATAAATGTGAAACTTCTCATCTTTTTGTTTTTATCAGTTATGCTCAGAGATTAATGCCTACTTGCTTGCTGACATGGCTCATATCAGTGGCCTGGTGGCGGCCAAGGCGATCCCTTCCCCCTTTGAGCATGCCGACCTGGTCACTACCACCACTCACAAGTCCCTCCGAGGAGCACGGTAAGGGCAGTCAGTGTGAAAATGAAGAAGAAAAAATCTAGTAAAGGTACAATATGTAGGATTTCTACTGTAAAATAATCACAACACAGCAGCAGCAGCGCTGGCATTTGTAATTCGACACCGGCAGGCAAAAAGCTCCAAAGAGTTTTACACTAATATCGTGTGAAGCAGGCTAGAGGCTAGCGTTGAAGCAGTCAGATCTAAAATATTTCAAACTACTTTTTCAATTACCAAAAACTCTGTCACAGTGAAATGTATGTGTGAAGTGAATAATGAGTCCATTGTGGTGTAGTGCAGTACTGCAGTAATAAAATTTGACCACACAATGTCATTCTTACATGTTGCACCTTTAACAATGACATGTGAAGCTTATATTTTTCAAATGTTTTATTTATTGATTCTTCTTTTCAGGGCTGGCCTTATCTTTTACCGTAAAGGCGTTCGCTCAGTGGACAAGAAAGGAAAAGAAATCCTGTACGACCTGGAAGATAAGGTCAACTTTTCGGTGTTCCCCTCCCTGCAGGGCGGACCTCACAACCATGCTATTGCTGGTGTAGCTGTGGCTCTTAGACAGGTCTGCTCAACATTAATGCTCAATGTCATTGTGTGACCCCCCACTCCTCCAATAAAAGCTTCCCTTTGCTCTGATGTAACTGTCAGTTAGAAAGTAATCATTTTGAGATAAAATAAATTTTTTGTCTTAATATCAGATAATTAGCCTCTCGAAAGACGCAGCTAACCAAACTGACCTGTTTGTGTCCAGGCATCGACTCCCATGTTTAGGGATTATATTGATCAGGTACTTAAGAATGCCAAGGCTATGGCTGCAGCTCTTCTCAGCAAAGGATACACGCTGGTTTCAGGTAATCTGACTTGTTCTTAACTCTTTTTTTAACTGCCACAGAAGGCATTGATCCATCATACAGAAAAGAAACAAAGTCATGTAAAACCACCTGTCATAAAATGCTAATTACACAGCAGGGGTAAAAAGACAAAAGTGCATTTAAATTCATGATGTGCAAATGGACTAATACCTGTACAGCTGCCTTGTCAGTCAAGTAAATAAAATCTGATGAAAGTGGTCGCTTTGCGATTGTGAGCAAATGCTTGAGTCTTGTTTAGCATTTAATACGCTGGCCTCAGCTGCTTTTTGATGTATGGCCCCAAATTGATACCCTTAAAAAAAACTGAGGCTTGTTTGTGCTTACGCTGCAGCATGTGCATAGTCGTGTTTTAATTCTGTTTCAGATGCTTTAACAAAAGAACTGGAAAAGAGATTTTAAGACCTTGTAACACTGATAAAAGATACAACGCGCTGCTTAGTCTGACAGACAAGGTAAATATTAAAGACCAAATTCACTGACAAATTATCAGTCACCAAAAGACTGCTCAGGCCGCTTTAGTTTATTAATGTAGACACTGCAGACATTTTTGTGCTCTTTTCCCCGCCCACATGCACGAAGATGCACTCATGACATCACAGACTGCCCATGTGCTCAATTATGTCCGCATTCCTAAGGCGGTGTGGTACGGGCCTCACTGGGGCGAGCGGGGCGGAGTGGAGCCAATGCTTGTGTGTGAGTGGGATTAGTGTCCAGGAGAGAGCAGAGCATGCCTAGGCTAATAGCAACTAACTGTTAGCATGATCGACTCCACAAATAGGCAGAACTCTTTCAGGTCTGTGTTATTTGTGGAAATAAAGCGTCAACAATGAAAAGCAAATGATGGCAGTGGTAGAGTCACGTTGCTGTTGGCAAATCACAGATAATATGCCTGAATATCAGGAAACTATAATGAATACGACCGCAAATCCTGCCGTTTTCTGCTCCCTGAAACTACTTCCTGAAACAGGAGCATCTGAGCTGTTTTTCCTACAGAGATCGACTCACAAGGCATTCATTCATACTAGACACCATTGCTAATGTTTTTAAAAAACAAGTGAACGTCTTTGTCCTAACTCATTCAATGTTAGACATTTCCTGGTCAGAAAGCCCCTGAGACTGGCAGTGTTTTTGAGCGTTTTTACTGTTATTTGAAGAGTCACAGAATATTGTGATCAGGAAGAATCAGTGCATTTCTAGCATTATCCATTCTTTCATAATCCGTTGTCCAAGTGTGAGTGTAGAAGCTTTTCCAGTTGACGCCTCACTCTTTCACAGCCGCGTTCCAAAACAATCTCCGAAATCATGGATTTTCTGCTTCCTGATCATGTGACGTGTGACATGGGCAGAAGACGATCAGCTTTAGAGACACGATGTTTTTCGCACGGTGCGGGGGCTCGTTCCCACGCCCGCCCCGCTACAAAAATGCAATTGACCGCTTTAGTCGTCAATGGCAGCGAGCGGTTGAATTTAAAATGACAACTTTTGTCATCAATGGCAGTAAATGAGTTAGAGACTAAAATGACCGATTCCTGTAGATAAATTAGAAATATGCGCTAATTTTACATTTGAATTCTTAGCAAGAATAATTGCTCATGTTCCTGTCCACCATATTGGAAAATAAATGAAAGGCTGTTATTTCCGAGTTAAACAGAACAATTAAAAATGCTTCACAACAGGTAGATAAACACACAGAGGGCATCAGCCCTGAATGGATACGGGTTAGCGTTAGCACAGCTTTAACCTGACTGAGAATTACTTCAGGATTTTTATACATATTGATTATTGTGATGAATTATACGTTTATGCTGAACGTTTCCAGTGCTGCCCTTCCTGCTTCAAGCACAGCTGATGTATGTTTTTATGATACAAAACCACACTCCTGACCCATTTATCTCCCTCCTAAGAAAAGGCTGTCTGCAGACGGCGTGACTATGACAGAACGCGTAGGATTGGAACATTTGTCTAGTCTAGCTTTGATCTTGCAGTGGGTGTGACTTGTAACATGCTGCTACCATCAAGTAGGGGAGGCAGATGGATGCTGTCACACTTCAGCCGCGCATGTAGCCTAATTAGATTTTGCTCATTTAATGGCGTTATGAAAAAGAAAATACAAATGCAGATTTCATATTAAAATAATAGGATAAGTGTTTGAAAATTTGAACTCTGTGTTGAATATTCTAGGTGGGACAGACAACCACCTGGTCCTGGTGGACCTGCGGCCTAAGGGCATCGATGGGGCCCGAGCTGAGAGGGTGCTGGAGCTTGTGTCGATCACCGCCAATAAGAACACCTGCCCTGGGGACAAGAGCGCCCTGACTCCTGGTGGCCTAAGGCTAGGTAAGGAACGCTTCTGTTGATGTTGATCCGTTGTTCACCGTTTGCTCTTTCACAGGCTGTTCCTAATTTTGCATTTCCCAAATTTATGCCACAATTATTGTCATCATTTTATTCAGTTATGCATAATTGCCAACATTTAAGCAGTTTTATGCTTAATTAAACTCGTTTTTACTTTTAACCATCTACAAAGCAACTGTCACTAAACTATCAGCTTTGTCTTTCAAATGTTGAACTCAGTTTTTCACAAGTTGTTTTGATTTGGGCACAAAAACTAAAAACTGAATTTCAGCACTAAAGCACTCTCCAGCTGTCCTTTGAATTGTTGTTTGCAGCTAATTTTAGTGATTAAAAAACCCACAAAATCAGTGATATAAACACTGGCTGGGGTTCTGATGCGACGTCACAGCTAGATTTTCTCAGGAGTTGATAAAGTGGCTGATAAAAATTTGAGTTAGTAGTGAAGCCAAAATCAACAGAACAGTTCAGACTCTGATGTGCAGTTAAAGCACTTTGAATTCTTGCTGAAAGTCTGAGGAAGAGGAGGTTTCTTCTCCTCAAAGCTGGAAAAGCAAATGAAGTTCCTGAATAAAACTGAACTGCTTCCTTCATGAGACACATCTGAAATCTAAGAGCTGATAGACTCAAAAACAAGGAAATACTAGAATTATAAACACATTTTATCCACTTTAGGTGCTCCAGCCCTGACCTCCAGGCAGTTTAAGGAAGAGGAGTTTGTGCAAGTGGTCGACTTCATGGACGAAGGTTTTAAGATTGCCTTGGATGTTAAGAAGAAGACAGGTAAGCTTCAACCTATCTTTGGTTTTTTTATGTCTAAATGGCACATTTCTATGTTTTAAGTGAAGAGTGAGTTAAATTAAACAGCTAAGAGATAAGAGAGGAAATATTAATAAGAGGAAGTAAGATTTAAAATGATGATTAAAAAATTGATGCAAAAAAATAAAATGGCTAATTAAAAAATGTGAATGTTTTCTACTTCAGGAAAGCTCCAAGACTTTAAGAACTTCCTTCTGCAGGACCCAGAGACGGTGGCTCGTATCACCAATCTGCGGCACCGGGTCGAGGCTTTTGCCAGGCCGTTCCCCATGCCTGGGTTCTCCGACCATTAGGCCAGCCGATGTGGAGTCACGGTTCTGTCACAGCCAGGTGGCAGACAGCTGGCGGGGCAGAAGTGTGCACGGCGAAAATGGAAAAATGTCATGGTAGTAAAATGTGGACGGTGCCTGTGAATTGAATGACTCTAGTCCACTTTTCCAGCCACAATTGTTTTTCATACGTCTTTGCTGTCGCTCATCAGTCTGTTGTGGTCGAATCCTAACTTGAGCTGGAGCAAAACAAGAGAGATGACATATTTAGTTTCGCAGAGGTACCTGTAATCTGTGGTGTGTGTGTGTGAAGATCGTTTCAGCTGTCTCCTCACCATTCATTTAAAGCAAATGTGAGTCAAAGAAAAACGTGTCAAATCAAAGAAAGACCAACACTTTATCTCAGTCATCATAAGTGAGAAGGATTAGCTCTAGGACACTCCGAGTCTTAACTTTGTAAAGATTCCTCACCAGCCTCACTTCTCTTCTTATCACATTAACAGTACGATTTGTGTCTGACGGCTTTGTCGTCATGTCTTTCCTCCTAGTAAACTAAGCTTAAAATGCTTTTTCTTAATTATGGAAACTCGTTTTAAGATATTAACAGTATGAATTATTGTTTACACCTGATAGGATTCAAGTGTGTGTTTATACAAAAGGTAGACCTAATACTATATTTTACACTACAGAGTGTATTCTAACAAAAGGTTTATTTCACCTTTAATGAGTTTATTTTGTATTATTAGATGGTTCTGAGTTGTGACTAAAATCTAAAAACTGTTTCTCACAGCATGAAATAGATTTCAGATTATAATCAGTCTTATTTTATTATGACAACAGAATTATAAATAACCCAACAGAATAATATAAAAGTGTAATAATTCCTACAGTCTTTTTACAAAGAGTACTTTAAAAAATACCATTTAGCAAGAATAAACTGCACTATTGCATGGTTTTCTGTTTCATGCTTCTTCTGTTTACAGAACCATAAATAATCATTTGTGCTGCATCCTGTCTGATTTATTTTCATTTTCTATGGTAGTGTTGAACGATATAAACACCTAATTGGTTAAATTTAATAAAACACCCAAGTGTTTTGTTATTGAACTATTTTACAATCTCATGCTGTTGTCATTGTCACTGCATCAGTGAATCAAACAGAGTTCAGTTTGTAAAATGGCCCTAACAGCACAGTGGAAAAATGGATCCTAATCTTCATTTTTATTTTAAATGTCTGTATAAAGCACATCATTAAACACATTTTCCCTTTTATTACAACGTTTTTAACAAGTATTTGCCTAAATAAACCATACAGTATTTTTGCTATGATGTGTATTGATTTACAGTTGGTCTTTTTTATATTTTGGATCAGTTTAAAAAAGACTTTTCAGACTATTTTTATTAATGTTATTAGTGTAGTCCTAATAAACCTGAATTATACCAAAAGTATCTTTTGTGTGGTTTATTATAAGTTTGTTGCAACAACTAAAGAATGAAAAACCATTTGGAGAAAAGGAAAAAACCTGGTTAACTGTGATCAGACTGGTGAGAAAGTGAAGACCTGTCAAACCCATTTATGTCAATGGTCAACCCTAGCTAGCTGGTGGTGGAGGCAGAAGGCTGCTTCTCTTGAGCCTGGCTGTTCTGTAAAGCACTCATGCTGCCAAAATGGACAATAAATGAATAAAAATAATTAAAATGACTACATTTGAAAGTTAATGAGTTAATTGGGAAATAAGAAAATGTACGAGGACTTTTTTTTGAAAATAAATGTAAAATGTATTATATGTTTAACGTTTTGTTTGTTGGTTTGTTTCTCAGTATTTTTTCTATTTGTTGTCCATTTTGGCAGCATGAGTCCTCTATACCGCTGCAGGTTCCTTTATACTAGTTTTGTTCATTTAGTCTGTCCCGCAACAGTTTACCTAACAAGCCTGCATACCTGTCTAAATGGAATGCAGCCCTCATTAACACACCTGCGCTTTCACAAGAAGACAAATAGGTCTCTTTTTTCTTTAATCCTAAATAATTTGTTCATATCAAATTATAGAAATAATACACACAATGTATTAAAGTCTCCCTGGTCCCTGCGCTCTGGGGCAGCTCCTGGATCTCTGAGACTTGGAGCTCCTTCCATCTCCTACGCATCTTTGGGGGGCAGATCTGTGGCCCCTCACACTCTCTATTGGACGCTCCTATAGAGAAACCTTACATATACAAGCGCGGGTACGCACACAGGTGCTCACATGGTGCTGTCATAAGTATGGACTTGGGCACGTTCAACACATGTCTTGAGGCTGTGGTTGGCACTTAATGCACTGTGATTTATTATCGTGATTGTTCAGTAAAACAATGTTGATTTAATATTTCCTCATCAGGTTGACGCAGTGATAGCTTGCTCCTGTTGTATTGTTGTGTGTCCCTTTTGTTTTTTCTCCTTCTGCAGGTCCAGAAGCAGACTCTTGTTCATCATTGATTGTTTATTTTTGTGGACCCCCCTTCCTTTTGTCTCTTCCTTTCTCTTTCACCTCTGTCTCAGTGTCCGGTCGGAATTACAAGCATTCAAAAAACAATAACAATAAAGTTTTAAGTATCAGGCGTGACATTAAAAGCAGAAGCTCTGATGCTCCACCTGAGAGTAAATCTGTAAGTCTTGTCACAAGCATTCAGACATTGATTTCGTTTGCTTCACAGCCAGACAGGACACGGGGGGAAGAAAATGAGGTTATTTTTTACACTAGTTGACTAAATGTTTTAGTGATGTTGCCTGGAAGTGGTCACATTGCAGTTGATACTGGATTGGTACAGCTGGGTTTGTAAGTGAAAGCTGGCACAGGGCTCGTTGCTTAATGTGAGAGTGTATTTTAAATTTTTATTTAATGGCTTACAGTAAAACCTCAAACTGCACCTGCCATATTTTAAATAATCATGAAACAGTCAAACGTCTCAATCATGTTTGAAGGAAGGTTACATTTAACAGATTTCCTTCCCATCTGGCTGGAGGGTTGTCTTTTTTTGCCTTTCAAAAAGGCCAAAGAGGGACAAAGGGTGTTTCTCAATGTCAAGGAACCTAACCTTGATGTCTTGGTCCCGCCCCGGTTGCCAAGGGGATACTTCATCAGGAACCCCCAAGGTGTGTTCCAATGTTCATGTGCTGCTGAGGCATCTGTTCTGTTTGTTAGCCGTTAAGGTAGCTGAGCAAGGATACATGGGAGGTGCCTTGTAGCCTGGTCTCATTTTACATTTATATTGAAACGTATACGTATAAAATATAACGTTACCTCACATGTCACGTGATGTAAGTCTGTTCCATTAAACCATTTTCTTTGACCAAGGAAGGACAGTGTCCTTGTAAGCAAGGTGCCTGGCCTAGCAAGACATCACCTTGCTAGACCAGGCACATTGACATTGAGAAACACCCTGTGCAACACCATAGTTTGTCCTGCCTCCATATTTTCTGGTTCCAGAGCAAATCATATTTGAACCTGCGACTTTGCTAAGTCTGTGGAAGTAAACACTGCTGCGCTGGCAATTTTAATTCTACACTAGCCGGCAAAGGACAACAGACTTCATGTTATCCAGTAAAAGGAGCGGCCCAGAAATGGTTTCATGTGCCCTTAAAATGACAATGTGTAGTTTTTACCATTAATGTCTGGAAATATCTGTCGGAATGTTTTTGAAAATTAATGAAATGATGCCCAGTTGTTGAGAAATATTGCTGGCTTTGTAACATATAACCATAAAAATTGGGTCTAAAATACATGGAAGCAGGTCTAAGTTTCTGGGTAATACCATATTAGATGCTGTAGCAATTACTACATATTAATTATGACCAATAAGATGTGATAATTCCATACAAATTTGAAATATCAATCTGATTGATCTTTGAATTTTTAATCTGAGGAATCTAGGGTTCTTTGCTTATTCAAGGGCCATACAGTAAACACACTTCGTATTAGTTCAGTCAGAGTCAGTATATAGTTTATAAAATGAATTTAATTCTTTTTCCTAAACTAACAGTTTATACATGACAAGAAATGAATAATGAGATGTGGTGTGGTGGATGTGAGGTGTTGTAGCAACCGTTCTTTGTATCTTGAGAGAAACTGTGAAATCTGGTGGAAAAGAATTTGTTGTTTGTTATAAACTAGAGAGTTGTTTATTTATAAACCTCATCAGACACCAGTATGCAGGCTTACGATGAGTTGCTCCCGGCGGTCCGGAGGTTTGCGGTCAGAGTGGTGAGGTCAAATTTCAAATTCATTGATTTAAGCACAGGTTATTCAAGCATTTGGTTTAGACATCTTGTTCATTCATCACATATGAGTATTTAACCCATAAATTGCAAAGCCATGTAGGATTCGTGTGGATTCACTTTTATTCAGAGTGAGGAATCCAGCAGTCTGGAAATGATGGAGTCACACTGATTTCATCAACTTTTGTTGGTCACTGGTGTAATAGTGACCAAAAGGGAGCTTATTAGATGCTTATTAGATTAGATGAAATAATTTATATTTGAAGCTTATGCTGCCTTTTTCCAAAAAGGTATTCATCCTGGAATGAAACCATTTCAGGCGGTAAAGAAAAAAAATCTAAATTTTACAACGTTCTGTGTCCATTTACACTTCATCAGTGACACTTATATATTTACATCTTAACAAATCTTACAAGAGTTCCATTCAAAATGAGACCAAAAGTAATCAAATAGACCTGGTGGTATCAGAAATATAATCATTGAAGTGTCTGTATGTCATTTTCACAAAGCTTTCTCAGAAAAAGGCCTAGGGCTCTAGTTAAAGAAGCTTAACAGATGTTCTCAGTCTGATTTGAAAGGGCTTCCTACGTGTCACTGACCAATCAGACCTAGATGTGGTCAAATATTTGTTATCTACATTTTAGCTATACTTTTTGGCTTAATTTAAGAAAGTAAATGTTTATATCCATTCTGTTCTGGAGCGGTTTTCTTCACAATTGTAAGAGCACAATTTTTATGCATCTTTTATTTTTTTTTATTAGAGGGTCGAACACGATCCTGATTTAGGCCAGTGATCTTTCCTGCTTTCTCTTGAGCACATCTGACCTTTTAACATTTTTATCACTGTAGATGCAGTTATGTATTTCTTTTAAGCCACAACTTGTTTCTAAGCTTCTAAGTTGTTGTGCCGACACTTATGCTCCTTTAAGTGGCTGACAAATGGTTCTAACTTGATGGGGAGATAACTGATGTCCTTTGTGTCCCTGGCAGCTTTGTGCCTAAGGTCATGGAAACTGTTGCTCCTTTTGTTAAATTACTATTTTCATGTTGAATGTTCATGTCAAATCTCTGGTCTGCTATTGTTTTAGACTGCTAAGTTACAATGTGAAACGCTCTAAGTTGGAGATCGTTGCATGCATTTATTCATTCTTGTTAATCATTTAGAAAGACTGCAACTAACCATAACCCAGAAATTCTGGGAAAAACACACTGAAGAAAATCGATTTCATCTGGCACTGATTGTAAGGTCCTACACAATTTTATTTTGAAAAACTTTCACTAAAGATTGTCACATTTCTTCTCACTCCTGCAGAAATTACATTGGTTAATCTACTTTTTCAAAGCGCCATAGATGAATGATGTAGTTTAGCAGCATCTGTTAAACTGCTCCTTTAAACAAATAGGTCCATAAACAGGAAAAAGTACTTCTCCGGTGGAATTGTATAATTGTACACAGTATCTCCAATCTGGCACATTTCTCTGTAATGTGAATCATATATCAGAGCCTTAAAACTCCCTCTGATCTGCCCTCTGTTGTTAGAAACACACACACACACACACACACACACACACTTTCAAATGAAAAGATGATCAAATTAAATTCCCTTGGTGGCCAATCTGACAATAAATCATGTCTGTTTAATGAGGAGGGGGATAAATGACATTGTCAGCAATTAATTAGAATTGCGTCTCCAGCTTGTCATGTCTGTGTGAGATTATGCTTGTGTAGAAGCGGTACACACCAATGTATCTCTGTCACTTCATTACCTGTCATAATTAAACCTGGCAGACGTTGATCTGACCTGGTAAAAAAAATGATCTAAATATAGTTGGGAAGAAAGGCCTGTGCAGATATAACCATGTTCCAAGTCATTGCTATTAGAGCAAACTATGCTAATCTAGTGTGTGTGTGTGTGTGTGTGTGTGTGTGTGTGTGTGTGTGTGTGTGTGTGTGTGTGTGTGTGTGTGTGTGTGTGTGTGTGTGTGTGTGTGTGTGTGTGTGATAATCGTAATCCCATTTGTAATTTGTTTGTCAGTGAAACGCATTTCACCTCTAGGATCTTTGACGATTCCCATAAGAGATAGACATCTGTACATTTTACTGCCAATTTTAAGAAAATAATCCTTTACATACTTGCTCAATAGACCATCAAATGGGTAGAAGAAGCAACAGTGACATCATGCATTAGATTGTGAGCGCTGAAGCATTTTCAGACCTCAAGCTCAGCCTTTTTGCCGTCACCATCTTGCTGTTTTATAACCATAAGCTGAAACTGAGCGGTGAAACTTACACAGAACTGCAAAAAGACTAGGACCTCCTACTGAGTAGCAGCTTGTCAATCAAAATTCAGCTGACATGAGATTTTTCCCAGTTGTATAAATAAATAAACTCCCTCTTCCAACCACAGAAGTCACCCCCTGCTTGTCATTAGACAGAAAGCACGTCTGTATTTATTTTTCAGAACCAGAGCTTGTTCTGCAGCCCACATCTACAGAAAATCATGTCATTAAACTTCATGTGTGGAGCTGAAGAAATACAGGTGCTGGCCAGTAAATTAGAATATCATCAAAAGGTTGAAAATATTTCAGTAATTCCATTCAAAACGTGAAACATGTACATTATATTCATGCAATGCACACAGACCAATGTATTTCCAATGTTCATTACATTTAAATTTGATATTCATAAGTGACAACTAATGAAAACTCCAAATTTGGTATCTCAAAAAATTAGAATATTCTGAAAAGGCTGAATATAGAAGACACCTGCTGCCACTCTAATCAGCTGATTTACTCAAAACACCTGCAAAGGCCTTTAAAAGGTCCCTCAGTCTTGTTTTGAAGGCACCACAATCATGGGGAAGACTTCTGACTTAACAGCTGTCCAAAAGACAATCATTGACACCTTGCACAAGGAGGGCAAGACACAAAAGGTGATTGCTAAAGAAGCTGGCTGTTCGCAGAGCTCTGTGTCCAAGCACATTAACAGACAGGCGAAGGGACGGAAAAAATGTGGTAGAAAAAAGTGTACAAGCTCTAGGGATAACCGCACCCTGCAGAGAATTGTGACGACAAACCCATTCAAAAATGTGGGGGAGATCCACAAAGAGTGGACTGCAGCTGGAGTCAGCGCTTCAAGAACCACCACGAGGAGACTCATGAAAGACATGGGATTCAGGTGTCGCATTCCGTGTGTCAAGCCACTCTTGAACAAGAAACAGCGCAAGAAGCATCTCGCCTGGGCCAAGGACAAAAAGGACTGGACTGATGCTGAGTGGTCCAAAGTTATGTTTTCTGATGAAAGCAAGTTCTGCATTTCCTTTGGAAATCAAGGACCCAGAGTCTGGAGGAAGAGCGGAGAAGCACAGAATCCACGTTGCATGAGGTCCAGTGTAAAGTTTCCACCGTCAGTGATGGTGTGGGGTGCCATGTCATCTGCCGGTGTTGGCCCACTCTGTTTCCTGAGGTCCAGGGTCAATGCAGCCGTCTACCAGGAAGTTTTAGAGCACTTCATGCTTCCTGCTGCTGACCAACTTTATGGGGATGCAGACTTCACCTTTCAACAGGACTTGGCACCTGCACACAGTGCCAAAACCACCAGCACCTGGTTCAAGGACCATGGTATCCCTGTCCTTGATTGGCCAGCAAACTCGCCTGACCTTAACCCCATAGAAAATCTATGGGGTATTGTGAAGCGGAGGATGCAATACGCTAGACCCAACAATGCAGAGGAGCTGAAGACGACTATCAGAGCAGCCTGGGCTCTCATAACACCTGAGCAGTGCCACAGACTGATCGAGTCCATGCCACGCCGCATTACTGCAGTTATTGAGGCAAAAGGAGCCCCGACTAAGTATTGAGTGCTATACATGCACATTCTTTTCATGTTCATTCTTTTCAGTTGGCCAACATTAGAGAAACAAACATTTTTTCATTGGCCTTTAGAATATTCTAATTTTCTGAGATACCAGATTTGATGTTTTCATTGGTTGTCACCTATAAATATCAAATTTAAATGTAATAAACATCGGAAATACATTGGTCTGTGTGCATTGCATGAATATAATGTACAAGTTTCACGTTTTGAATGGAATTACTGAAATATTTTCAACCTTTTGATGATATTCTAATTTACTGGCCAGCACCTGTACAAACCTTATTAGATGTTTGAGAATATGAAACCTAAAGCTGAATAAATGGTGTGTTTTGAATTAAGTTCAGGCTTAAGGAGCAGTTTGTATAAGATTAGTTTGTTTAAGCCTTCAGGGTATTTTTTTTCCTTCAATAAGCCTGTATGGCTGTATGTATGAAAGTGACAGTTAAATGAAATTTACCAACACTTTTCCTTCCTTGTACCTTTTGGAAACATTTTCATTAGCCTTGCAGGTGAAATCTAATAATAGAAACCTGCATTTTTCCCTTTTTTTTTGTTTGATTTTTACTTCGATTACAATGGAAACTCTGCCTGCTTCTGGAGCAACAAGGGATTCTGAGAACAAGACCAACAATTCAGCATAAATCTTCATCCTGATTTTCACCCTGAAAACTATTTTTATGTGTTTTTTATGAACATCCTTTCAGATATAGCAAGATGTGTTCTGTGCATTTTTAGTATGTGTATCGGAGTGTTTTCATTGCTGTTCTATTTTAGTTTGTATTGTTTTGTGCCATTTGTCAACTAAGCATAAATATATTAACATATTTTCGCAACAAAAGAGGATATAAAGATGGTTAAAAAATCGGCTTATTTAACCAAAATATGTGAATGTGCTTAATCTATTGTTTTTATTCTCTTTACTATAAATCAAACTTTATTTCCACCTTAAAGCCCTGATAAAATCATGATTCAGTAATGTCTGGAGAAATAATTTAAAGTGCTATTGATTAACATAAAGGGGACATATTAAGCCATTGTTTTATTTGAGTTTGAACGTGCTACCTTCTTCCTGAACAATTCTGCAGCCCCCTCTTCGTCCATACAGGTCAAATAACAGATGTCCAGTTTCTGTCTCTGCTTCGTAGTTGCAGGTGGAGTATGTCAAATTCTGAGCAAGAGCACTCATAAAAATGATTTTTAAGGACTTGCATGTATATGTTAGAGTTTACAAGTTGTAGTCATCTTTTTTTTTTGTTACATAACTTGATTAGGAATATAAAAACTACAAAAAAGGGGGCGGGGGGGGGGGGGCGATTTGGGTTAAAGCTGTTAAAGTGAATCTGCATACAAGCTAGGTTTTGAAGCGAAATGTGATCATGGGAAACTCACCCCTCCCCTTGGGTATCTTCCCTGAGATGCTTCTGCTGGAACCGGAAACCCACATTATCAGAGGAAACGAGATAGCACTAAACACCAGTCCCCGTTTTCTACGTCCAAACTTCTTTTGTTAACTTCAGATGGTGTTTTTCTTTTTGGGACTCGGGTAGTTTGTCCAACAGTTGAAGTGGTAGTAGCAGCCGACTGTTACTCCTTCCCTGTGGAGAACCTCTCACACCAGTGGTGTTTTGCTGCTAAACACACAAGTGCGTAAAAGTGGAGGACCCAGGGAAGTGTGGTGGCGAGGCCGACACTCAAATGGTTCCTGTCAGTACGAAACGTGTTATTGGTTAAATGCAAGAGAGTCACTTTTATTATTTTTTTATACAATATATTTATGGCTGTACTATGTTGGAATGTTTGTAAGAGGAATGAAGAAAATGTTTTAAGTAAATTGTTTTTCCAAAGCTACTGCAGCTTTACCATTCTTAAGAAATGTTGGAGCAGAGTTCTGGACAAACATTTGCTCTTTTGATTTTGATGCTTTGTCTCTGGAAGAAAACCTTCAAATGATTTAAAGAAGAGGAAAAACCATCCTTCACCATCTGAGATCAATGGATCTGCTCAAGGCCTCTCAACAACAACGCCGCCATTGCCTCCTGTTTTTGCAGTCCTATTTACTTATTCATTTGCCCCCACCCCCACCCCCACCCCCTCACTGCTTACTTCTTATCTCACCCAGTAAAATTAATCCTCATCTAAAAATATCTCCTCAGAGAGGATGTAATAGTGGAGGAGCCGGTCTTGTAACGCTCTCCCTCCTCCTACCTCTCAGATACGAGAGTTCAAGTGCTGCCATGTGAACCTGTAAGGAGGAAACACAGTCTTTGTTTCTGTTAAAGAGGCTTTAATCACACGCACACTCGCCATCACATCCTGCAACCTGATTCTGAATACATGTCTGCACAAATGTTTTCTTTTTTGATGATAAAAGAGTAGATGTCCGAGTCCCTGTTATTCTTTTTGCAGTTTTCAGTTTGAACGTAAAGTACTTAAAATGAAAAATAAAAGATCCTTTATTTGATTAAAAAATAGTTTTGCTAAGTTTGGACTGTAATTTGAAAAGACATATTTCAGTGGCTTAGAAGAGGCAATAGTGAAGATAAAAGATTTATAAAAAAGAAAAATACTGAGAAATAATTAGTCGGCCTTTATTTGTGCTTCACAAACTCAACACAATCCAAAGAGTTTTACAGGAAGACATTTTAAAAGAACAAGCAATGAAAGGTGAACACAGAAGAACAAAATCACAGGATAAAAGTGATTATAAAGCAGAAAAGAGCAATGGTTACACTTTTCACCTTTGCTTCAGACATCCAGAAGTTAAAGAGTTTATCTGCCGTCTAAAATATGCTTTTGTACGTAGATTCATGTGAGGCCTTTTTTGTGAATAATTGAGTACTTGTCCTTCAGGACTTGTGTTCTGATTCATCCAAGATCATTTTCTATGCCTTAAAACAGCTGCAGTCTCCACAAGTTCATAGTAGCTCACGCAAGCTGGATTTTATTGATCTGTATACCTCTGTCAACTTTGCTTTACACAGCTATATCAGCAGAAATGTAGCAAAATACTTAGAAATTCCTTCTGGACTTTGGATGCACCAAAAAGTTTTGCCGGTGATGTTCAGACTTGTGATAATAACAAACTTTACAAAACCTACCATTAACTTATTTGAAATGTTAGAGCATGGGGGGTGTTTGAAGTTTGCAGCAACACACTTTGGTCTCTGCAGCCTTTGCTTGTCAGTCCTAGCGAACATAGACTCTATTTCTCTGAGCATAGGCTGTTCAGGAAGCCATCTTTAATGACAAGTTGTTCATTTTTAGACCAAAGAAACACTTCAAATTGACCAAAAAAGACCTTGTTAGTGTGGTCAAAGTTGCTGTTAAAAAAGATATGGTTAGAAAAAGTCATAAATTACATTTTTTTAATTCTATTCAATTCAAGTTTATTTATATAGCGCCAAATCCCAACAAGAGTCGTCTCAAGGCACTTCACATAATAAACATTCCAATACAGGTCAGTTCATTAAGCCAATTAGTAAAAAGTTTCCTATATAAGGAACCCAGCAAATTGCATCAAGTCAGTGACTTTAAAGCAATCCTCTTACTAAGCAAGCATTTAGCGACTGTGGAGAGGAAAACTCCCTTTTAACAGGAAGAAACCTCCAGAGGATCCTGGCTCAGTATAAGCAGCCATCCTCCTCGACTCACTGGGGATCAAGAACACACACACACACACACACACACACACACACACACACACACACACACACACACACACACACACACACACACACACACACACACACACACACACACACATACACACAATCATATATACCAAGTAGTAATTCTATGGTTACAATGTGATTTCTTAGTAAACATTCTATTTAGTAAGAGATCAACTTTGCTGTATCTACCCTGGTGAATCTATAATTAATTCAATTTTAGATAAACCTGCCTGGAAAATATGAATAGGTTTGTTTTTTAATTGTTTTTCAAAAATTCATATTAGGGGTAGACCGACCAAAATTTACAGACAAAAATCGGCCAACATTTGCCAAGCCGATTTCAAGTCAGTCACCTCCTTGGGCAGCTAGGTACTGTTGCAGAATTCAATTTAAATGTATTTTTATGTTCACTAATAACATCTGCATAATGAATATTCAAAATTAACTTTATTTAGGTGATTTTTTTAACACTGAACAGTGCACAAAGTTAAGATTTAACAGTTAAATTCAGAGTTCAAAAACGGATTCAGCTTCAGAAATGTTGTGCATCAATCAATGTTATTAGTGACATTTTGGCATGAAAATAAGGTGGAAAATGTTTAGATAGTGGCCATAAAAATCATAAAAATCAGAAGTACATATCGGCCATCGGCTGACCATGCCTCCTACATATCGGCCTCTAATTCATATATGATGTTTTTCTTTACTGCAAACTGCTGTGCCTCAAATATATTTTCTAAAAGAAAAAATAAGGAAGAACAGATTATTAAATGTATCGATGCTGAAAATATTTTCATATTGCAGTCTAATTTTAGCAAGAGGCAGCATGACCACAGTGTCCAATGAAGCTGCTCAAGCTGGATCACTATGTGTGTGTGTGTGTGTGTGTGTTTTTGTGTGTGTGTGTGTATGTGTGCACGTGCAAGCAAGCGACGAACCTTGTGTCATGCCAAAATGCTGATTACCTGTCAGCAGGTTTTGTGTACCTGCCACAGTAGTGTGCGCGCACACACACACACACACACACACACACAGAAATCACTGGCCACCACAGACTGTGCCCACTGAGCAGGTCACCACACTATTGGACAAAGCATATTGCCAGTGAAAGTATACACACACACACACACACACACACACACACACACACACACACACACACACACACACACACACACACACACACACACACACACACCTAAATGGACCCACGCAGGCTCTGGAACAGAGATGGTCTATTAAGTAGTGCATTAGACAGCTCAGGGGCCTGACATTGAGACAGTTTGTGTGTCATTAGAGAAAAGACGCGATGTTGCCTGGTGACTAGTGATGCTGACTGGCGAAACACAAACATACCGGTTGGCACAGATGAACATGCTTCATCCAGTAATCCCGCTAACAGAGAAGAAATGGGCCAGCAGGAGGCGGATATTTGTAGAAGGTTTTGATTCCTCTTGCTTCCTGCCTGAGTGAAAATTAAAGCTAGTTTTATTTGATGGACTCCATCTTTCCTCATCTGAAACTCGTCCTAAAATGTTCTTTGACCCACACCAACATTCATCTCCCGTGATTGATTTCTATTTTGGTCCTTTTTATCTGCAACTTCATATCACAGCGTGTGTGACTTACTTATCCCAGCAGTGCTGGATTTGTGAAGTGATTAGCTCAGTAAATAATGTTTTCCAGTGGAAATTAAAAGCATGGGTTGATGTTTTGTAGAGCATGCATGAGCTCAAAAACAGCCAGCCACAGTGCTGCTCAGGGCGTGCAGCACTGTTGTACACCTTTTTATTGGTTTTCAAGTGTGGGGTTATGGATAAGTGGTTGTTTTCAGCCTGAATACACTTAAACAAGATTTTTTTTTACAGTAATTAACTTAACGGCTCAGTTGGCTAACTTTACAGAAACGTAAAACTGTCACCGAGTTAAAGATGCGGATGTGAACAAGATGTTAATATATATTTTTGTAAGCTGATAAAACCAGAAATAGATGGATGTACCAGATTTTCTGTTAGTGACCTCATCTAACTGGTTCGTTAACGCGACAAATAATTAACAGGGGATTTGGAAATTTGCAGGGCTGCATGGTGGAACAGTTGGTTGCCTGGCAACAAAAAGATCACTGGTTCTAATTTTGAGTTGCAGCTTTTCTGCATGGAGTTGGCCAAATGCATGCAAGTTGGCACCCCGAGCACATGTGTGGATTCATAATGGAAACAAGTCTACTGGTAATTAAAGCTGCAGTGTCAAATTTGAAAAACTTTATAGCTTAAAACATGTTTTTCATGTTTTTTAACAATGTTCATATATAGTAAAGCTATAACTACATTATGGAGATAAAACCTACAAAAATTTAATTATGAAGTGGTTCTCTCACATTTTTTTAAAAACCGATGCCAATTACATACTGGACCATCCGGATGTCTGACTCGCCAAACCGGAGCACTTCCGCACTTTCCTGGGTTCTCCATTTATTACGCACTCGCAACAGAACACCACTGGTGGGAGAGGTTCATGGCTCAATACAATCAGAGAGAAATCGCCAGCTACTACCATTTAAACTGTAGGGCCAACTACCATAGTCCCAAAAAGAAAAACACCAATAGAGCTCCGGAGCCCACGTGACTCTCAGTTAGTGGACGCCATTTTGGCATGCAAAAAAGGTAAACAAACACGGATGTAACCATGAAAATGAAAGGGATCCGCTTGGATTTTACTTCGTTGGAGTTTACTTCACACTTTAAAACAGAAGAAATCGTTTTATATAGTCAGAAATTAAATAGACTAAACATCTCCGACCCTTACCGTGCCCCTGAGATACTTTTTAAAAACGCCAGAAGCTGTCGGAGGGACTTCTTACCGGCACAACACCGGACCTGGCCGGGGGAACCCCTTGGGATTCCCCCGGCCGGAGGAGCTGGGGAGAAGGTCTGAGACTCTCGACTCTACTGCCCGCTCCGACGCCAGAAGCTGTCGGAGCGGGCTTCTTACCGGCACAACACCGGACCTGACCGGGGAACCCCTTGGGATTTACCCGGAGGAGCTGGCTCCGGCGGCTGGGGAGAGGGCAACCCGACTCCGGATACGCGGATGAAAATGGATGGATGGACGGACAAATAACAGATTTACACGTAAGTAGTCTCGGAGAGGCAGAAAATAGCAATCCAAAGTGCTTTTTATGTGTGATCTGACAATTGATCAACCATTGCTTAAAAATTTAATACAGCTTAGCCGGTTAATTGCTGTGATCATAAAACACGGCAACGGCAGCACGCAGAACTCACGAGGCAACGTTTTACGTGATGTTTACTTGTTTCTATGAGTAATAAGACAGAAAAAGCCACGCCAAAATAAGTTTAGGAAGCCCACTAAGAATCACAATAAAAGCATTTAAAATAAATACCATACACAGTTGAGGAAACGTTGGTTTAAGTACCTGATATGAAGTGGTCGCTGCATAAGCAAAAACCTTTACTCTCGGGATCCCACAGTTTCATTTTAGCCCGGTCACTAGTGCGTTTTATTACAATGATCCAACGTTTGCGGCGCTCCGGATCTTGGGGAATCCTGTAGATGGCTCATTCCTTATGTCGTCCGCGTCTGTTCTGCATCCTGGGGCACAACAGGAATCTACCATATTTCCCGTTTGATTGAGTTTTCTGACAATAACAAATAGTCCAGCTGCCGGCTTCTGCATGCCAATATGGTGCCGTTTCGATTTTAACTGTTGCATGCCGGGAGAAGTGACGTCAACTCCCGGAGCTCTATTGAATTCATGGACAAGAAAAGACGTTTGCACTTAGAAAATGGTGGCTGGTGTTCAGCACGCTTTTGTTTCCTCTGGTAATGTGGATTTCCGGTTCGGCAGAAGCATTTCAGGGAAGATACCCGAGAGAAAGGGTGAGTGATCCATGACTGTGTTTGCTTTAAAAAAACCAAGTGTGTACTGAAGATTCACTAAAGCTTTTTTTATGGTGCTTGGCAGCTTAATTGTTTGCCTTTTCCTGCAGTAGAAAGGGAATAACAACAGATATTTGTTCTTAATGGTCATATATATTTTACTCAGTCAGGGTCCTCAGCGGAATGTTGAAGACACATAAGCAGCCACAGCAGTTTAGCTTCTCCTTCTCTTTGGTATGACATCCCATTCCTCAACCAAGCGTTGTTGAAGGTCAGCCAGAGTGATGCAGTTGGGCACTCTGGCACATACAGCACACCTAAGCTCTCCAAGAGCCATCACTCTGGTGACAGTCATGCACCTGTGACTGACACACACCTGGCAGCTCTTGAATCTTAAAAAATATTGGAAACCAACAGGGGATTATTAAAGGTTTTAAAATTCTACCCACACGTTTAGCTGCGTTGCTCTTTCCATGGATGCGCAATCCTGACTGATCAGGATTTGATTTCATTGTTGTAACAAGAACAGAATGAACCAAAAACACATTTACTTACATTTTGTTCCAGGGTTACTCTTCTCATTATATTTGGGATTGTTAGGTACTCAGTGTGTTATGCCACTTAAGGTATGTCTCTATGAAAATAAGTTTATTGATGGTGTTATATCATAGACTATGCAACTGTAACATTTCTTGGCTTTATCCTGTAAATCCTGTAACATTAAATGCATCACAAAACCCTGATTTGATTGGAAAAACAGAAATCTGGAATATTTAATTTGTGTCTTTGTCATCAAGGTTGATCCTCTGTTTCCATCCTTGTTTACATTCGTGACAACACCTCAGCATCAGTTCACAGGTTACTGCGGTTCGCTCACAAATACAGTTTCTATGACCGTGAAGACGACTCTGGTAAAGTAGCTGTGGCTGCTTCTATTAAAGCCGTCTCTGCTGAAGAGATTAACTCGTCTCAGTGTCACGTTAAGGTAACAGATTTATATCACGTCTGCAGACTTCGGTTGGGACAGCACAGCTGGTTATCCAAGCACTTGTGTTCTTGAATAATCTGACAGTTGACACAAGTTATTTACCTCCCACAGTTTCAACAGTACTTACTACTTTACATTTTCCATAATGGACATGTTGAGAAAAAAACAAACTCTGTATCGGAGTTTTGAAATAAGTTTTGAAAGTACTAGAAGAGGATGGTTTTTGTCATTCATTCATTATTCGAATTGCTTATTCCTCAGTAACGTTGAGGGAGCTGGTGACTAACTACAGTCGTAGAGAGGGAGGCGGAGAACACCCAGCACACTTTGACTCACACCTAGGGCCATGTGTGTTTTTGGACTGTGGGAGAAAACCAGAGCACTTAGAGTAAACTTATGCAAGGGGAGAACATGCAAACTCTAATACTGAAGCCAGGATTTGCACCTGCAAACTTCTTGTTGCGGGTCAACAATGTTTCCAACTGCAGCACCACGCGGCCCATTGGGAGTCGTTCATAACAAAAATCTAAGCAAGTGATCTCTTAAGGTTTTGCCAAATTGGATGCGATCGAACAAATTTTTCAAGATTTGACAACAAACAAAACTCAATAACTTGCATTAAAGGTGCCATATTATAGAAAATCCACATAAACCGCTGGACTACCAAAGTCAGTACAACAGATGCTATCCCTGAGATGCTGTTGTAGGTGTGTTTTCGTCAGAGCGGGCATGGGCAGAGCTTCACTGACACGAGCCATTTTATTTTGGGGTATACATTCAGGCTGACGAAAATGGTTCATATTTAAAGAGATAGCGTGGAACTTTTTCATGAATTTAAATCATTTTCTTGAGTCAGTATGTGCTAAAGCGATCCTTTACAGAGTTAATAAAATGCCACTCAGACCCCTACCACCATCTGTGGCCAGAGTACCGCACTTGCAACTTCAGAGTGGTGGTCTGCCACCTGTTGAAAAATCTGCTGACATACCTGGCACTGCAGTCTGCCTTCAGCACATTTCCTGCATGTTTTACATGATGAACACAGCTGATTTGTTTCATTTAGTGATGAACCACTCCTGTAGAAACTAATGAAGGCTGAGGAAACATTTCAGCAGTTAGATTAGAGTGTTTGAAAGACGAATGCACAGCGACCAGACACGTTTTATTTTCGATCTAACCACAGAGAATACTAATGGACTTTGGGGGTGCTAAAAGCAAGCAAAACTGCCAACGTGACTTTAAGATAGTATATGACATCTCAGTAGCGCCAATGGTACTATTTTATTATACTCTGCCTACCTTTGCTCTCAGATGTTTACAATAGCATGATCTGGAGCCTTTAAACTCATTTAGGAAAGTCTGTATCATTTAATTATGTGCTGTGAGAAAAGTTTCAAAAGTCAGTATGCACATAGAAAACCATGCTAATTCCACTCGACCCTTTCTGTTTGGTTTCCTCAAACAATAAATTAAATGTCTGTCTCACATGCCCGCTCCATTTTACACTCAACATCTTCACAATGGTTTCAGATTTATTGACATTGGCCTCTACTAACATCCAACGTACACGTAGATGTAAAAAATGCCATTATTTCTTCTACAGTCAAGCTTTTGGAGCTCTAAACGATTTTTTGAACACTTGGTGCTTGAAAATTTCTTTTCAGTATATCCGATTATTTCCATCCTGTGTGATCTTTTAGTTTTTCTCTTTGTTTTCGGGTTGCTTTTGCAAAGCTCAGGGTGAGGCAGAGGAAAAATCCAGAAAACATCAGATCAGTGAGGCGACAACTGGAGTAGTGGAGGTCCTGCTAAACGTGGTGCCCCTGGAGTTGCCTGGAGGACCTTTAGAAGTCAGGTCCCTCTTTCTTCAGGCTCTTGTAGTCCGTGTTGACGGCCAGAAACTGTGGAGGAAAGGTGGAATACATTTAAATCTGTTTAGCTTGAATTAAGTTTACTGGTGCTGTCTGAAGGAGGGCATGTTAAAAAATTGAAGAGGTGTTAAAAATGTTTTTTTTTTCCTGCAACACACTCATCTAAACATGTCTACTATGGTTGTTTTATCTTTCTGCTGGACGTGCCATGGATACTATACTCTATGTGACTGCATAAGTAAAAACTAAAACGTATAAACATGTTTTTTGTCAAAGATTATTTTCTCTCAGTGATTTCTTGATTGATCTGCCATCATCCATTTCACTCTCTCCTACACCCCTTCCCTCATTATGATTATTGTTTAGACGCTGGTGGAATTTTGATGCGAGACCTTTGGCTTGCTATCGAGAATTAAACATGTCTTGTCCTGACCTTTTGTCTGTAGAAGCTCCAGCTCTACTGGCAGGAACCCAAGTCCTAATAAAACCCTCAGAAAATGGTCATTCCTCTGAAAAATACATTATCCAGACGGCTCGGGCTCTCGTCATGTTTTCTGCTTGTGCAGGTTTTGTTTTTGTTTCTTTATCAGGGTTTTGGTTTCATCAGAACTCAACAAGCTCAGGGTTGTATCTGTCTTTTCATGCTTTTGAGAAATACTTGATTCTCTTTTGTTTGAACAGACGAGAGGACGTGGCCGTAATCAACTGAAGCCATATCGTTAATTTGTTTAACTCTATCTTGGTAAGTTTTTAATCTAAAGAGGATTGTGAGATTTCCACTGAAATGACGCCATTCTTGTCTAGATTAGTTTTCTGGCAAACATGGATGTGTGCGAGTTGGAACACAGTCAAACTGTGTGTGTGTTTGTTATGTGCGTGTGTGTGAAGGGACCTTGTACTGATAGGTTGGATCAAGCTTGTTCCACGGCTCAGGGTTGTTCTTTTTGTCCCAGAGGCTGCAAGTGTGAAAAGGATTCACAGCATGTTGGAGGATGAGAAAAAGAGCAAAATAAAAATGTTAAAAGAAGGTGCAAGGCAAAAATAAAAGATTTGGTGCAGATAGAAAGAGGACAAGATTACAAGTATAACAGAATAAGTAACAAAAAAGGGTGAAATAAAGGATAGAGGAGCAGAAGGACAGACATAAACACACACACACACACACACACACACACACACACACACACGCATGCATGCACACGAGGAATGGAACCAGAAGTTGGAAGGAAAAACAGTGATTATGAAATGAACTCAGCCCAGTGAATTGGCAGTTCTCTGCTGTTCATTAAGCAAAGTCTGGATTTCTGAGCACTCCGCTGCGACTGCCCATCCCTCCACTTCCCCCTCCAGCAGCACATTACGTCGCCAAAGCACAAACAAAAAGATGGGGATGGCAGAAGGAGCGTGTCTGTTCTCTTCCTCTGTGTCCATTACAACAAACACTCGACAGCCTGAGAGGGAAGCATCCACTGACCGCTGCACTCATCAGCAGCTGGTGATGAGGTCAGGCTTCATAGCTGACCCTCAGAGGGAAAAACAGCCCAAAATGGGATGTAATCCATCTACATTTACAGTATGTGAGAGGTCACTGGGTTCAGTCTGGATGATGTAGTTTTAAAATATGTCCCTTTCCAAGCATGTTTCATCCTTTAGGGCTGATTTATTATTCACCCAATACTGTCAGACACTTATCATGAGAGTAGATTGGTTGCAAATGCAATCATTTTCATTTTGTTAGTCTCATAATATACCGTTTTGACTCAGTATGAAGTGTTTTTTCTATCAATATTTTACAAGCAGACCAAAAAAAGATTTATTTTATTAACTCGAGACATGGTTTTGGGGTGTAGTTCCTCCTACTGCCAGATGGGGGAGACAAAAGTAATCTTCACTTAAAGAAGCTCAGTGTGGATTACCAGCTCAGATTTGGGTCTTTGTTTAGCTGAAGAGACTTTCAGGTTTTCTTTCATGGATGACTAAAATGTACATGCATCAATGGGTTTCTGATACCAACAAGCTCAATTTTCCCTTTCCTCATGTAAAATGTTGCTGTTAGCAAACACAATCCAAAAACATTACCCATCTATCCATCCATCCATCCATTTTCATCCGCTTATCCGGAGTCGGGTCGTGGAGGCAGTAGCCTAAGGCGAGAGGCCCAGACTACCTCTCCCCAGCCACTTGGGCCAGCTCCTCCGGGGGAATCCCAAGGCGTTCCCTGGCCAGGTTAGAGACATAGTACCTCCAACGTGTCCTGGGTCTACCTTTAGGTCTCCTCCCGGTTGGACGTGCCCGGAAAACCTCACCAGGGAGGCATCCAGGAGGTATCCTGACCAGATGCCCGAGCCACCTCAACTGGCTCCTCTCGATGTGGAGGAGCAGCGGGTCTACTCCGAGGCCCTCCCGAATGGCCGAGCTTCTCACCCTATCTCTAAGGGAGAGCCCAGCCACTCTTTGGAGAAATCTCATTTCGGTCGCTTGTATCTGCGATCTCGTTCTTTCGGTCACTACCCAAAGCTCATGACCATAGGTGAGGGTAGGAACGTAGATCCACCGGTAAATCGAGATCTTCGCCTTCTGACTCACCTCTCTCTTCACCACGACAGACTGGTACAACGCCCGCATCACTGCAGAGCAGCACCAATCCGCCTATCAATCTCACGCTCCAGTTTTCCCTCACTCGTGAACAAGACCCCGAGATACTTAAACTCCTCCACTTGGGGCAGGACCTCATCCCTGACCTGGAGAAGACATTCTACTCTTTTCCGAATCAAGACCATGGTCTCAGATTTAGAGGAGCTGATTCTCATCCCAGCTGCTTCAAACTCGGCTACGAACTGCTCCAGCGAAAGCTGAAGATCACGTTCTGATGAAGCCAACAGGACCACATCATCTGCAAAAAGCAGAGACTTTATCCTCAGGCCACCAAAACGGATGCCCTCAACACCTTGGCTGTGCCTAGAAATCCTGTCCATAAAGGCATCCTGACCAGATGCACCATCTATAATTAAAGGTTGAATGGTTCTTTTTGTCCCTCCCACTATACCATCTGTAATGGTGGTCAAAGTGCTCAAAAAGCCTCCCTGACTTATCCAGCTGCTGCTCTGCACACTTCACTTACTTTTATTAGAAAACTGCTGGTCAGGCTTCTCTCTGCTGATTGTTTAGTGTTGAATGTTGGAGCCCAAGAGCTCCTTTGTCAGCTACATTTTCTACCGGCTGCTTCCCAGTTTGGGCGTTAAGAATCACAAAATGACCATTTGGGATGGGTTGACACCCGATAGCTGTGAATGAGTTGGGTTTTGCTCATTGGTCAGCTGTATTTAGAGGTGGGGCTTATGAAAATTAAATATAGGAAGACAGTATTGGGTTCTGAGCCTGATCTAATCTTCAACTTGGAAGATTTACTCCTAGTGGAATATTAGTGTATCAACCTTATCATCATTCGTCCACGTGAGCCCTTGGTTCGTTACTGGAATCGTTCTACTCCATCACGTCCCAGAATGCAAAGCGCACCTCGATATGTGATGGTGTTTTGATCAGGCAGGCAGCAAACATCTGACAGTTGTGTTGGATTTGAGGTTCTTTCAGTACGGAAGAGGATTAATGCCAGATTAAAGGCACACTATTTTTTGAGCCAATGTGCTAAAATGACACTTTACAGGGTGAGTGAAAATCCTCTCAGCTTAAATCCTCAGTTTAGTTTTTTACAATAGTGAATTAAAATTACACTATGGGGTGCTAAAAGCAAGCCAAAACTGCAAAGTTTCCCTTTAATCCCAGAGAAGGCGTTATGCCACAAACCACTGTTTTGATGCTTTCTGACTTTTTAGCCTGCGACCCAAGGCGGAAGCTGGTTCGCTTACTTCCGGAGTTATGATATCATTTGAAACATTTGTCTTTATTTGACTGTCGCATCTTAGATGCAGCCTAGATTATCCCATGTACATTATTTTACTGACAAACTTTCTCCTGATTTAAATTATATTTGACTTAAAGGAACAGTACCCATTTGAGAAACTGATCAAGTTTGGGAATGGCGACTGACGAGATATGACATCTCATGAAATCTACATTGATTGCTGAATTTAGATCTACTGTAAACTTCATTTGGGTTTTGAAAGGGGGTGAACCCATTTTCTAAAAGATAACCAAATTCAACCCACTAGAACTAATGATCTTCATCCACACTAAGGTCTGGGACCAGGATAGCACCAAGAGAAGCACAAAATGATTATTTAACAAACACATCAGTAAAAAGCAAGATGCAAACTTGAATAAAGTTGGCAAAAACTCACCTGACATGGGGTCCTCTTGCCAGTCGGATCAGGTAAAGCGAAGCCCCGGAGATTCCCAGAGTCATGAAGAAAAACTGAGGGATTAACTGAAATCAGGAGAGGAGCAATGAATCAGTCCCAGATTAGAGCTATGATGGTTTAAAAAATCCATCAAGTTTACTGTGGTATGTAACATGAAAATGAATGTGTGAGACAAACACACACACACACACACACACACACACACACGCACACACACACACACACGCACACACACACAGGTAATTGTTATTCTTTCTTCTGCTCTCCCTGTCCTGTTGTATATGCATGAGACTCGGGCCATGTGTGAGGCTGCCCACTGTCAGCGTGGTTTGAGCGGGCAAGGGCACAGTGGCACAATACACCCGTGTGTGTGTGTGTGTGTGTGTGTGTGTGTGTGTGTGTGTGTGTGTGTGTGTGTGTGTGTGTGTGTGTGTGTGTGTGTGTGTGTGTGTGTGTGTGTGTGTGTGTGTGTGTGTGTGTGGTGAAACTAAAAAGCAAGCTGAGGGGGCATGGGGACAGTGTGATGTGTCATCTTAAACGCTCCAGCTTAGGTGGGAGAAGTGCTGAAACCAAACAGCATCTATTTGTCGACATCGCACAGCTTCATACTCTCCGTCTGCTTTGCTGTGTGATGCTGTGTATCAGACAGAGTCACACCGCTGGTGAACAGCTGTTCTCAGCCCACACAGATCTAGTCAAGCTACAGAGAGCTGACAGTTTGATCAGGTTGAACTGAAGGATGTCTCTACTCAGCTGTATCTAGACATCTGTCCCTTGCTAAATGCGTTACCACTCGCCTCGTTGTTGATCAGAAAAGTGTCTGGTGATAAAAGTTTGAGATTCACGACATTAAAGTTGCTGCTAATAAATCATCTTTCCCTCAGCACTCAAGAGTCCCCCAGGACAACACCACTCCATGCAAACACTCCCTTTTTTTTTAGTAAAGACTTGATTTTTTTTTATAAGATAAAAAGCAGAAATCTGTAAATGTGCATCATATTTGTGTTTATAACCATTGTACTTTCAACCATTAGGGCGGAGGAGCAGGAAACTGCTCTGTGTTACTTTAAGGGCCTCTTGATCATATGTATTGTGTACTGAACTTTTTAACCTTGGAAATTGGTTCATTGAGTACACACACTGAACACTCACACAGGCAGCAACAAACACTGATGCGCAAAAGCAGGTCAGCTTTGATCTGACACACACACACACACACACACACACACACATGCTCACACACACACACACACACACACACACACACACACACACACACACAACAAATTAAGAGAAGCCTGTGCTGTAGCGCTGATTTCTTTATGCTGTTCTAAACCTGTGAGTGTTTCACCTCCCACTGTTCAGCCTGACCGATACAGGAAGTGTTTTATACTCGCTGGGGTTCGATTCTGGTGCTGCCCTTATTACTTTTCTGGTGCACTGCCAAGCCAACCCTGTCAGCCCATGAATTTGGGTCACCCTCAGTATAGCTCTGAGGCAACAGAGGGGGTGAGGAGGAAAAGAAAACAAGCACGGAAAGCTCGGGTGTCTTTCTTCCCTTTCATGATATGATAGAGAAGAAAATTAAATTACAGTGTGTGCAAACAAAGCACGTTTGCTTCAATTATTATTATTTTTTAAACTCAAAGTTCCATTTATTATCTTTCTGAGTCTTTAGAGCTTTCAGATGATTTGCTCACCTTTTACTTGATGATTAAAACCAGTTGATATGCTGGGGTTGCTATTTTATATAGCAATTTCCATTTTGAAATCCAAAGTGTTTGTTGCAAAATGTTAGCGAGCATTGAAGAAGAGCTCCAGTTTTTGTTTCATATTTTTCTTCAGAAACTGGTTATAAAGTTCCATGTTTGTGCTGTAGATGCACTTTTCCATCTCAAACATTTTGCTGAGTCACTTATTTGAAAGCAAATTTTCATCCATACAGCTCATGCTGCATATTTGTAATGTATCCTTTCTAAGAAACAGTCATGGATGATGAACCCTCCAAGTATTAAGAGATATTTAGTTTAATATGTGCATGAAAAAGTAAAAAATGAGGGTCAGAATGTTTAAAATGTTCATATAAGGTTTGTCATTATCAATGTAATCCAACCTACCCCTGGATGTTTCTTCGCATGCTGAATCATGGTCCTAATCATCTTTTTTATACTCCTGAAAATGAATCGTCCTAAAGAACAGCAGCAGCTAATGTCTGCTGTCTGCCTCCATGTGAGATAATGTGTATGGATTTACTGAAAGAGCCGTTTGCTCGCTGACGTACAAGTCGTACAGTACTGCGGGACCTGTTGCCGGTCTCTTCCCTCCTACTGAATAAAAGAGAGGGTCAGGGGCGAGAGCAGAGACGTAGTAAGTCCTAATCCTCATAATCACATCTGTTCAGGACACTGTTTGTTTCCATACAGCCTCGCTGAGTACTCGGTGTCCCAAACTGTTTTGTTATTCAACACCAAAACTGCAGGAGCTGAAATTTGGCCATTGTGTTTAGCAATTTTAGTCATTTTCTAAATGATGACTCACCTTTTTTTGGATAGTTGTTGCTTAAAAACTTCAAATCACCCCTCAGTAATGAAAACATGATACTGTTTATTTATTTATTGGGTTCTTGCTGCATCTAACGAGAAGTAATCGCAGCATCCAGCATGTCCCTCGGGTTGAGACCTTTGTCACCATCAGGATAATGGCGACTGATTAGTCACTGGTGCTGCACCTGCAGACCTTTCATGTTTCTTACCTGCACTTTGCAACCTAATGAACCAAATGTAATTAATACCAGAATGCTACGCTGGACAAATTGCTCAATTACTGTTCTTCCCTTAAAGCATCAGTTGTACATAAATCATGTAGAAAGCCCAACACCAGAGTGATATTTGATGATGGAGACTGATGTGATCAGGTTTTATTTATTTATTATTTTTGCATTTTATTTTTTCAGATCTGCAAAGAAATGTCATTATCGGAGATGGTCTGATTATAGTACAATGCAGTTTTCTAATAATGAAAGAAAGAACCTATCCAAACCTTGGACCTATGCTGAAAACACAATTGAACTACTCTTTGCAAAGTTGTTTAAAATCAGCCACATTGGAGGATTAAGCAGCATGAACTGTCATGTTCTGAGGCAAGAGTCTAACCCAGGACATGCAGATCCAGGAGACAGAGTCGGGTTGTATGAAAAAATAATCATTTTTATTTCAAACGATGAACTAAGGGCGCACTGGAAATTCAGCGGGTGAGGAAAAGGGAAGCAGCGTGCGTGGCTTGGGAAGAAGAGAAGTGTGTGGGAGGGGTGAGCCGGGGTAGAGTCTAGGGAATGAATGGAGGGCGGTAGAGGTGAATGGTGGAATTGGATCCGGACCGGTGTGGTTCTGGAGAGGGAGCGAGATGTGGAGGAGATCGGGTCGGCACTTTGGAGGAGGGTGAACCAGGAGGCGAACCGGATAAAAATCCAAAACAGTGTTGAAGAGAATCCTGATGAGAATCCAGACCTAAGGTGGGTAAATCCAAAATACAATTAATCCAAGTCATGAGAGAAAACACACGAGAGAACTAGAACTTGAGACAAGCGAAGGCTAGAGACTACCAGTCAGTAGTAATCATCCGGTGTCGAGTCATGTCCACCTTCCTCCTTATAAGCCGGCCCGCTGATCAGCTGATTAGGAACAGCTGCTGCTCCCTCTCCTGAAACCAAGCACTCAGAGATAGTGAGAACATGAGGCGAGTACTCACCCCGGCTCATGACATGAATAGCCTGTTGAAGGTCAAAGTTCAGATATCTTTCATCAGGATTTTATGCTTTAGAGCAGATTTCTTGGTTCTATCAGTTACAGCTTGTTGTCCTAGACCTGAAGCAGCCAAGCCGCCCCAAACCATCCCACTACCACCACCATGTTGACTGATGCTGCTGTTTTTCTGAAACAGTCTTAACACCACATGTGACAGAACAAATATTCTGAGTTAAAGTGTTGACTCATGACCTCTGACCTTAACCTATACCTAGTAAGTCCTGCAGGAATTTAGATGATCTCAGATTTTTCTTCGCAGCAGTACTTTATTATGAGGAGGACACACGCAGCAAGTTAATCAAACAATGTGGTTCAGAGTCTCCAAAAGCAACAGAGCTCATGCCCGCCATTGTTTATCTAATTATGGAAGACACAGCGGACTTTCTCGTGCATGTTAAATGCCGCCCACGGGCTCGGGGTTTTCCGCATTCCTGGAAAGTCCTTCGGATTTATATGTGAACACTACATAGCTTTTTGCCCCTTAATAAATTAAATCATTATTTGAAAACTGCATTTTAGATTTACCCAGATTATATTTTCTAAATTTGAGGGCATACACTGTTGAAGGCTATAGTGGAACCTGAAACATGTCTGTGTAGTGATCTGTAGTTTGTATATTTATACACTGTAATTAGATCTAAATATTATAATCAGAAGTGGTTGTTTTTATCATCAGGGAGTTTACTTAAACACTCTGTATTGACTGAGAGACAAGAAAAGAGAGAGTTGGGATCGTTTAAGAATCTTTAATTTCTATAATTATAAATTCTTACAATCTACCAGGACTATCTCAATGATGAATGCATATGGATTTGAATGTTTCGTGTTGGTGTGTGTGTGTGTGTCAGAATCTCTAGGCTGACGTAGGCGGATCTGGTTGTTATGACTACGAATCACGAGGCTTCAGAAGCTGATGACATGAGCAGCAATTTTGCCGTAACCACATACCGTCTGGAGCCTCCCGTGTTAGATAAGGAAATGCCAGGTCCTCGGACCTTCGGATGTACTGGAGCTGGTGAAACAGTGGTCGCAGCACGACAAAGCCCGTCTGCGGATCGACTCCCGGTATCAGCGGCAGGCGTCAGCGAGTTAGCTCTTATTTTGAAGGGACGTCGTCTTGTTGTTCAAACGACGGAAATCTCCAGCTTGACAGTTCTCAGCTTAAAGTAGGAAAATGCAGCTGGCCAGCCTGCAACTTTCTTAATGATGACGATGGAATCCTTAGGACCTCCAACTGAAAAGAACTGAGGTTAAAATGGAACTGAGTATAAAATGGCGTTGCCTTGTTTTATATCCCCTAGTTGTTTACAAATCTTAGTAAACCAGATTGGACAACTTCATTAAACAACCCAGATTCTGCCCTACGACAGACGAAAGTTCGGATTGGTTGAGAACAATGTGTCATGCGTTTCCATGTTAATGTAAATCAGTCTGTCTGGTGCAGTCCTGTTTATTCATTAAACACATAACTCATGACATCTTTATTTCACAGATCATTCACCTGATTGTTATTGATCAACATATGCTTTGATTAGCTTATCACAAATAAAGTACTTTGATTAATTAACGGAAAGCGTTCTTCTTCTCTTCTTCTGTCTCTTCTTCTGGAATGTAAACATACTGAAACCAGCATCCGACCTTGGCGTTTCCTACACGTTGTTACTGTGTGAAGGGGCAGCTGTTAAGGGCAGACAATAGGATCTTAATAACGCTACATCTGCAAAAAGGTAAAAACAAGTTCTATTTATTCTGTGTATAGTGAAGAACCAAAACCACGGAATCAGAAAAGGAACACAAAACAACCTTTTCACAAAGCTCTACAGGATAGTTAAACTCTTCTACTTCCTGTCGAAATTTCAGTATTTGAAATATTTTGAACAGTTTTAACTCCTTGCAAAAAATTAGATTTACTGTGTGTTTCCATAACAGCCACATATACTCTGGATCTCTGCCTCTATAAGAAGAGGATAGAAATCTGTCTCCATATGTCATGGTTTACTTTGCACAGTCTGCATTATTTGCAATCTAAACCAATTTTCTCCACTTTCTAACTTGTGTTTACTGTATCACAGTTGTCTAATGGTTAGAAGTGACTTATGTTGCAGTTTCTGTCACCCAAAGTTGTTTTACTTGATATTTGTCAGTAAAAATAATGCTATTTCTGTTCACTACATGTCAAATGTAATGGGTGTAATTTTTCACCTAGCAAGGGTAGGGACATTGATGAGGGTTGATGGGGAAGGAAAAGTGCTCAACAGAAGATTTTTAAAGGAAAATGAGATGCATTAAGATGGGAGAGGTGAAAGGAAAAAAGTATAAATGCACTTGTTCTCCTGAACTGATTGAAGACTGAGAATGCAGTATTTAAATGTATTTGCTACTGGTGGTCTTGCTAGGAGGAAGAATGGTTCAGTAAGACATTTGATAAGATTTCATACTGAGAAGATGAGGGAGGAGTCTCAAGTTTCTGACCCATACACTGTGATTGTGTGCGTCTCCAAAAAGTACAAATTCTGCTATATAAAGTCAATTCAGTGCAATTATTGTTCATATACACTGTCTGGCCCCTAAAACAAGGCTCCACCACAACAAAAAGGTCACACACACTAATATTTTGTTGGACCACCTTTTGCTTTGATCACAGCACACATTCACGGTGGCATTGTTTCAATAAGCTTCTGCAACATCACAAGATTTATTTCCATCCAGTGTTGCATTAATGTTTCACCAAGATCTTGCAATGATGATGGTAGAGTCTGACTGCTGCACAAAGCCTTCTCCAGCTCATCCCAAAGATTCTCAATGGAGAGTCAATTTTCCACACCTACTGAAAACCTTAAAAAATTCTGTGTACACATTCATACATACTGTAGGTACAAGGAGGTCATGTAAAACATGTAATCATCTTAAACAGTTTGGACTGGATTTCAGACTGATTCCAGCAAGATGTTTGCATCTTTTCTCACTTAAAGATCACTCTGAATTTTAGCATCCTCAAAATGATTAAATGTATCTGAGGCTTGAACATTAAGAACAGATTATGATGGATTCTCATCTCTGTGTCATTTTTCTCAAGCACACAATGTAAAGTGAACCCTAGAGGAAATAATCAAGATCTGTAGGTGCTAGAAAAATGCAAAAGAGGATTTATGTTTCTTGAAATGGGATAAACGGTTCTTCTTGGATGATTACACACTAATTGCATTTTTTTGTTTCAATAAATAAATTTCGATCTCAAAACCAGTTTTAGAACACCTTACTCAGACATCTTAGTAAATGTTGTAACGCTGCATAATCAGTGCCTCGTGGCAATGCAGCCTAAAAGAATAGGAGAGTTTAATTTTAACAGAGCTGCGGCTGTGATTGTTGAAGGTGTGGCACACTGAAAAGCCACTGCTGTTTCCCAGTCAGAGGTGAGATGTCTAAATATCAAGAAATAAGACTCCAAATCCTGTCGTCAGGCTCAGATGTGACGTTGCTCACTTCTAGTTCTTGGAAATGGTGCACCGGTGTTTTTTTGCCCCGAGTACAACTTCCAAGTACCGTGTGTCCTACGCCTTTAATGCTACCCCCGTGATTGTGTGGCAAAATGACTCTTTACTCTTGTCATCATCAGTTTCTAGGTTAACAACATAAAAAGCCTAGAAGGAGTAATTAAAACATGAACGCAAATAGTTTTGTGAAAAGAAACTTGAAATCATGTTATTAAAATTTTAAACACTTGTGTAAATGAAAAAAGTCAAGAATGCATTATATAAACATTTCATTGCACACAAGACTGTCTCTAATAGCTGGTAAATGTTTTCAGGAGAAAATGCACATTTTCTCTGCAAAGATGGAAATATATTTTAAACACTGACAAACCATGTAAATCTCATTAAAGCACTTAGTTTACCAGAAAAATGCCACAAAGAGGCGAAAACGGTTATAAACGTGTTTTCTATTCATTACATCTAAGAAACCATTAAAATCCAGTTATAAAAATGAAGAAAAGGAGAGTTTATAATCATAAGATGAGCTGTCTTCTTTGCTCTGGGACACTACGGAGCAGTACAGCTCATGATCAAGCTTTCAATGACCAGTTTCCTTGTGGAGACGTTTGATTTTTTAACGTTTGCAGTTGTGTAATGTGTAGCAGATGCTACAGGTTACACTATGTCACGACTGATTGTGCACCAATGAGGCGTGACCTCATGACCGTTGACAGGTGAAATGAAAACATTAAGTCTTTACTGCGGCAGTAAGTGAGATCTTTCAGGTAACAAGTGACACAACCTGCCCTGGATGTCGACTAGTTAAAACCCAGAAATAAAAGTGTAATGTGGAAGGATCGGCTGACGTATTCATGGCTGCATTATGATACCAGATTGGCTTGTTCCTTACACTTCCACAGGTTCAGCTCTTGCATTTCTGGTCTTTAGCCTATGCACTAACTTTTACTTTGTATGAATTTACAAAGCTACGGACCTGTCAGGGTGCCCTGATCATTGACCACTGCTGCAAACCTATTCAACGGGGAAATGAACTGTACTGGATCGTGGAGTTGTGGAGAAATTTAGCCTGATCCCTGAACTCATGTAAATCAGGCTAGGTCAGTCTATGCTACCTCCGACTGACAGAAAGCTTCAGGCAGCAGAATGTTCAGACACCTTTTGTCCTGCCAGTTGTTGCTTTGCTATGCAGCATAGGGTGGGAGAGTACTGAGGGCTGCATTCCACTCCTGCAGCCGTGCATGCTAGTTGTTCAGTAAAACTGCTAATGAGTAGAACTCCTTTAAACGCAATGCAGCCCTCATTATTACAGCTGTAAATGCCTGCTATGAAACATTTATTTTACTTAGCTTGGAAGTGGTGTTCTCTGGTGGCACAGGCCTTTTTCAACAGGATTTAACACTAAAAACATCTTTAAGATTGGATTGTTAGTCCGATGTGTTTATTTTATGTATCACAATGAGTGTTGAAATCTTTTGCCAGCACGTAAATTTGTCTCTACTTTCTGGCTAAATACACACCGACTACCTTCAGCTCATGCAACATATATTTCTGAAATCCACCTCATGACTCGACACACGGCCATACAGCAAAGCTCTATGAATTTCAGACGAGCTCTTGAGTCTTTGTAGAAGAGCAGAGATCCAAGGATAACATGAGTCTTATCCAAACTCCATCTGCACCTGTGTACAAATACCAGTGACCCCTACAGGGGATCTCACCAGGACAACTTCTATATAATAGATGATTTAAAGGTGTGGAACACTGAAAAACATGTATTTTATTAATATTATTTCTGATTATAATCAGTGACTGTTATTTTTTCATGCAGACTGATCATGAAAACAGTCTCCTACACCTATCTGCTGCATTAGCTTCTGATAGAAAATGACTCCACATCCGGCCGTTTTAAGCTCTCCTCTGATGTGACGTTCTGCTAGTTCCTGAAACAAGCAAATCTTAACCTTTTCCCTCCCTAGAGTACCACTTACAAGGCATTCATTATTACTAGGTACCACTGCAAATGTGTGGCTTAAATGAGTGATCCACACCTTTAATAACAAATTTCTTTTCTCACTTTTCTAACTCTGGGAAATATAACAGACAAAATTTAACTTCTGAGTGGAATATCCCTTGAAGTTTGGTGTTTAATGTTTGCACTATTCTTGAACCGTCACCTTATCGTGGTGGAGGAGTTTGAGTGCCCTAATGATCCTAGGAGCTATGTTGCCTGGGGCACTTAGTGCCCCTGGTAGGGTCTCCCATGACAAATTGGTCTTAGGTGAAGGGTGAGACAAAGAACGGTTCGAAGGATCTTTCATGGCGGTGAAAACGAAGAGTCGGAGTACCCGGCCCGGAGGGTTACCGGGGTCCCACCCTGGAGCCAGGCCTGGGGTTGGGGCCCGTGAGCGAGCGCCTGGTGGCCGGGCTTTCGCCCATGGGGCCCGGCCGGGCCCAGCCCGAACCGGATACATGGGCTCGTCCAACTGTGGACCCACCACCCGCAGGAGGAATATGAAGGGTCCGGTGCAATGTGAATCGGGTGGCAGACCAAGGCGGGAGCCTTGGCGGTCCAATCCCCGGACAAGGAAACTAGTTTTTGGGACATGGAACGTCACCTCGCTGGCGGGGAAGGAGCCGGAGCTTGTGGCAGAGGTTGAGCGGTACCGGCTAGATATAGTCGGACTCACCTCGACACATTGCATTGGCTCTGGAACCCGAGACCTGGAGAGGGGTTGGACACTCTACTTTGCTGGAGTTGCTCCGGGTGAGAGGCGGAGGGCTGGGGTTGGCTTTTTGTTAGCCCCGAGACTCTCTGCCTGTGTGTTGGGGTTTACCCCGGGGGACAAGAGGGTAGCATCCTTGCGCCTTCGGGTCGGGGAACGGGTCCTGACTGTTGTTTGTGCGTATGGGCCAAATATCAGTTCAGAGTACCCACCCTTTTTGGAGTCCCTGGGACGAGTGCTAGATAGTGCTCCATCAGGGGACTCCATTGTCCTGCTGGGGGACTTCAATGCTCACGTGGGCAATGACAGCTTGACCTGGAGGGGTGTGATTGGGAGGAACGGCCCACCTGATCAGAACTCGAGCGGTGTTTTGTTATTGGACTTCTGTGCAAGCCGCAGTTTGGCCATAACGAACACCATGTTCGAACATAAGGATGCCCACCGGTACACTTGGTACCAGGGCAGCCTAGGTCACAGGTCGATGATAGATTTTGTAGTCGTATCATCTGACCTGCGACCGTATGTTTTGGACACCCGAGTGAAGAGAGGGGCGGAGCTGTCAACTGATCACCACCTGGTGGTGAGTTGGATCAGATGGCAAGGGAACATGCCGCGTAGACCTGGCAGACCCAAACGCATAGTGAGGGTCTGCTGGGAACGCCTGGCAGAAGAACCTGTCAAGACGGTCTTCAACTCCCACCTCCGGCAGAGCTTTGACCACGTCCCGAGAGCAGTGGGGGACATTGAGTCCGAGTGGGCCTTGTTCCACTCTGCGATTGTCGAGGCGGCTGTTGCTAGCTGTGGTCGTAAGGTGGCCGGTGCCAGTCGTGGTGGCAACCCCCGTACCCGCTGGTGGACACCAGAGGTTCGGGGAGCCGTCAGGCTGAAGAAGGAGGCCTACAGGGCGTGGCTGGTCTGTGGGTCTCCGGAGGCAGCAGACAGGTACCGGATAGCCAAGCGGGGTGCAGCAGTGGCAGTTGCCGAGGCAAAATCTCGGGCGTGGGAGGAGTTTGGTGAGGCCATGGAGAAAGACTATCGATCGGCTCCAAAGAGGTTCTGGCAAACTGTCCGGCGCCTCAGGAGAGGAAGGCAGCAACTCGCTCACACTGTTTACAGTGGGGATGGGGAGCTGCTGACGTCAACTGAGGCTATAGTCGGACGGTGGAAGGAATACTTTGAGGAGCTCCTCAATCCCACCAATGCGCATTCCGAGGAGGAACCAGAGCTGGGAGGCCTGGGGATGGACTGTCCGATCTCGGGGGCAGAAGTTGCTGAGGTAGTCAAACAACTACACAGCGGCGGAGCCCCGGGGGCGGATGAGGTTCGTCCTGGGTATCTCAAGGCTATGGATGTTGTAGGGCTGTCATGGTTGACACGTCTCTACAACATTGCGTGGTCATCGGGGGCAGTTCCTAGGGAGTGGCAGACCGGGGTGGTGGTCCCCATCTTTAAGAAGGGTGACCTGAGGGTGTGTTCCAACTATAGGGGGATCACACTCCTCAGCCTCCCTGGAAAGGTCTACTCCAAGGTACTGGAGAGGAGGGTCCGATCGATAGTTGAATCTCAGATAGAGGAGGAGCAATGTGGTTTTCGTCCTGGCCGTGGAACTGTGGACCAGCTCTATACCCTTGCAAGGGTGATGGAGGGGGCATGGGAGTTTGCCCAACCAATCCACATGTGCTTTGTGGATTTGGAGAAGGCTTATGACCGTGTCCCCAGGGGCACCCTGTGGGGGACGCTCCAGGAGTATGGGGTGGGTGGCTTTCTGTTAAGGGCCATTCAGTCCCTTTACCAGAGGAGCGTGAGTTTGGTCCGCATAGCCGGTAGTAAGTCGGACCTGTTCCCAGTGAGGGTTGGACTCCGCCAGGGCTGCCCTTTGTCACCGGTTCTGTTCATCACATTTATGGACAGAATTTCTAGACGCAGCCGTGGTGTGGAGTGTGTCGAGTTTGGTGGCAGGAGAATCTCGTCTCTGCTTTTTGCGGATGATGTGGTCCTCCTAGCTTCATCCAGCTCTGACCTTCAGCTCTTGCTGGGTAGGTTCGCGGCCGAATGTGAAGCGGCTGGGATGAGGATCAGCACCTCCAAATCTGAGACCATGGTTCTCGACCGGAAAAGGGTGGCTTGCCACCTCCGGGTCGGGGGAGAGGTCCTACCTCAAGTGGAGGAGTTTAAGTATCTCGGGGTCTTGTTCACGAGTGAGGGTAGGAGGGATCGGGAGATCGACAGGCGGATTGGTTCGGCGTCTGCAGTGATGCGGACGCTGAGCCGATCTGTCGTGGGGAAGAGGGAGCTGAGCCAGAAAGCCAGGCTCTCGATTTACCGGTCGATCTACGTCCCAATCCTCACCTATGGTCATGAGCTTTGGGTAATGACCGAAAGAACGAGATCGCGGATACAAGCGGCCGAAATGAGTTTCCTCCGTAGGGTGGCCGGGCTCAGCCTTAGAGATAGGGTGAGGAGCTCGGACATTCGGGAGGGACTCGGAGTAGAACCGCTGCTCCTCCGGATCGAAAGGAGCCAGTTGAGGTGGTTTGGGCATCTGGTCAGGATGCCTCCTGGACGCCTCCCTGGGGAGGTGTTTCGGGCATGTCCTGCCGGCAGAAGGCCCCCGGGTCGACCCAGGACACGTTGGAGAAGTTACATCTCCAATCTGGTCCGGGAACGCCTTGGGGTCCTGCCGGAGGAGCTGGGGGACAAGGCCGGGGAGAGGACGGCCTGGAGCTCCCTAGTTGGGATGCTGCCCCCGCGACCCGGACCCGGATAAGCGGAGGAAGACGAGACGAGAGACGAGACTATTCTTTATATATAGTTTAGATAAATAATTTTACTACAGTGTGATAGTGTGCTTTTATTTTGTTTTGGGGTTTTTTCTTGGAGATTTTACCTCAATCAGCCACTATTTTGCACCATTATTCTGGGTACTGTTTGATTTTTTTCTTTTAAACACTTAAAAAACTTGAATCTGTTTTTTTTTTTTTTTTTGTAATTATATTTTCTATTGTTCTGAAACACAATGTTTTGAGTTTGGTTTGTATTTGAAGTCCAATAAATATTGAGATTTATTGACCTATTTAATTTATATTGCCTCTACTTTTGGGCAACCCAAACTATCATTTATCACTAATACGCTAATACAAGACAGTGATGGCATCATTGACATTTTCTTCTGATATACCAGATTTAAGAAAATGTCAGTGTTGACTTGGTCACCTTTTCCTGTTGATATTGCTAAGCAGTGTCCAGCAGATACAGCTAAGCAGAAATAAAAGACAAAAAGATAGTTTTTTAGGAACATATTGGCTATGTATGATGTGTCAAACATCTGTTGGGACTCATTTTAGTTTCTAACACTCCGTGCACAAGCAGGAAAGTCGTAGTTAGACTGTGACCGTCGTTGATGATAATTTCTCTCAGCAGAAGGTGGAGGAGAGTTTTTTTTCCATGCAGAATGCATTTCACTTAATGGCCATGTGTGAATGCAAGCATGAAAAACAGCACAATCTGTTTACAAATGGCATAAAAAAATACCATCCACCACTCCTGACAATTTGTCTGAGCGCACGGTCTCACAGCAAACACACAAACACACTTTTTTCATCTCTGCAGGCACACCCGCCGAAATAACAGGGATCTGTTTGGTGGGGGAGGGTTAGCGTTTATTATTGAGGGAAGTAGTGCATTTTAAATCCCGTCGCTGTAAGCAGCAGCTCTGTTTTATCCTCATCACTGAGGTTTGGATGGTGGTCACGACTTTGTGTGCCCAAGCCCGGTCTCGTGAGTTCTGCTATTGCTTTGATGCATTTTTTAAAAGGGCTGTGACACGAATGCCAGAGAACACACAGCCTCCCATTCCTCTGGATAGCACACAGTATCCTCAACATTTCTCCTTTGTCACATTTTATTTTCTCAGCTGTGGCCGAAGCCTTGTAACAATAATCCAAGTTATGGTTTGAGACCCCTGTGCTCTGTGTAGGCAGCTGACAGGACTGTGGCGGTGCTGCAGATCTGGAATACAACTATTTCTTCTCACACTTGCGCTGTTTTGTTGTTCTGTCATGAACTGATTTTTGTTCTGTATATCTACGTTTCATAGAGAAACGGACAAAACATTTGTACTTGAACATTGTTTTATTACACTCTTTTGTGATCAGTTTGATTAGAACTATTAAATTTAAAGGTATAATAGCAGTATAACAATACACATCATGTAGCATGTCTATGCATTCTTAATAAACTAATTTTGTGTCCTAAATAGTTTAAAACTTACTTTTCACATGTTTGACCTCTGTGGAACAATTCATGAATGTAAAAGAAATAGAATTCTGGTGAATTCTCAAGATCATCACAAGAAAATGATCTTCCTGATCAGAAGTAAAGCTAATATTTCAGTACATTTTTAGTACTTTTATGTAATTGATGATGTCATGCAAACAAAAACAGTTATAGAAATGTCCAGATGCTTGAGTCCCTTCAACTGGCTCTTCATAATGTGGAGGAGCAGCCGGTCTGCTCTGAGCCCCTCCCGGGTGACCGAGCTTTCTCACCCTATCTCGAAGGGAGAGCCCAGCCACCCTTTGGAGAACACTCATTTTAGTCGCTTGTATCCACGAACTCATTCTTTTGGTCACTACCCAAAGCTTGTGACCATAGGTGAGGGTTGGAACATAGATTGACCGGTAAATCGAGAGCTTTGCTTGTGCAAGTTGTCCCACTTAAAGAGATGAAAGTGGTCCCAGCTCTCTTCAGGTCATTGACCAGCTCCCCCTTTGTAGTTCTGGGATATTTCCTCACTGATCATTTGTCCCTCACGGATTGAGATCTTGCATGGAGTTGAGGGAAATTGTCAACAATCATATACTTACTCCATGTTCTAGTAATAATTGCTCCATCAGTTGATCTCTTCTCACCAAGATGCTGCCCATTGTAGATTGGCTCATGCCAGTCTTGTGCAGGTGTACACACTTATCCCTGGTGTCCATGGATAGCTCTCTGGTCTTGGCTGTGGAGGAGGTTGAGTCTGACTGTTTAAAGGTGTGGACATGTGTCTTTTATAAAGATAACAATTTCAAACAAGTGCTTTTTGTAGGGACCATGAGTGTAGGATAGAAGAGCTTCTAACAGATCTGTAAGGGCCAGAATGATTGTTTGTAGGTGCTAAATACCTATTTTCTGAACCATAAATTATTCAAAAATTATTCTATGAGATTTCCTGTTTTTTTCTACATTCTGTCTCTCACAGACTAAGTGTATCTATGATTAAAAAGTACAGACGTCTCTCATCTTTTTAAAAGGGGCAGCGTGCACAATCAGTGGTTGCCAAATACTTTCTTGCTCCACTGTAATTAATGTGATTGCTTATGGTTTTGGTTTGTGCACAATAAACGTTAACGTAAGCAACTGTTTGCCAACAACTCAGCCATATTAAATGTAAAAATATGGCTAAAAAAAGAGACTCGCTAATGCATTCACACGTTGAAAGCGAAGATCTTTACACCTTTTTGAATTTGTTTGCAGTTCCTGCTCCAGCGCGTGATTAGCACATGCTTTGAGTGTATTAAAGCAAAGCAAAACATATTAATGAAAGGTGAGAGGAGACGACGCTGAGAAGACAGAATTATTTTTTGGCCTCCATCCACTTTGAAAAGGGTTCACTTTCCTAAAATACACTAAACTCCAAACAGATTTCTTTATTTTTGTCTGAGTTTTTGTCAGTGGGGCAGTTTTCCTCCGGCGTTATGGATCGACTAAAGCATCATAAATTCTGCCAAATGGCCTAATATCATAACATTATAGGCAGCGTCATATCTGAATGTGAGAGGAATAATAGCTGTTCCTGCTTGTGTCTGCAGGTCTTGATGAAAACCTAATTTTATTGCCACAATCATAATGGAATTATCTCCAGGTGTGAGGAGGGCATTTAATGAAATCATTACAAAGGATGACTTGCTCTTTTTCATGGGCTTATTAAAAGAGCTTTTATGATTGGAGGCTGTAGTTTCATTTTTTTCCTGTGTTCTCCACTCTGACTGATTGCATGGTTGTCAGTCGCAGCATTTTGTGGCAGAAAAGCCGGCAGGGAGTCACAAGATCTGATTGGGAATATCTGGGGGGTGAAGAAGGGTACCGTTATGCTTTATTGATGCATTTGAACACGGGGCTTGCATTTTCATGCCCTCAAAGCAAATATGTTTTCATATATTTTTTCGCTAAACGCTTCTCTGTGATGCAGTTTATCTGTTCAGAATAATGAAGTTCTTTTTCTAACTTCGTTCGGTGTTTCACTATGGGAATTGCCCTGGCGTGACCAACTACGGAAGCTCCAATGACATCACGTCTGTCCCTGACAGACTGGTTGCGCCGTGCCCAGGCTCCGCCCACCCAGTATATACACGGCCAACCAACCCCTCCTACTCATTCTCGCTTTCTTCCCGTGAGAAACTACACCTTGCTCCCTCAGCGATTTTCAGGCTATCTTTGGTAGCTGCTTAACTGTTCCCAGGCGTACCATCAGGATATGTCGCCAAACACAGTACCAATGCAGTCTGGATTTGAGTTGAGTAAGTGCTTCTAAGTCACTTGTCACACTTCACTAGAAACAGTCAACGCGTCACGGCGAACTGCTCCTACTGCTACTCGGTTGTCATTGACGGAGTAGTATTAGCGAGTGTGCCTCAAGCTAACGCGTTGAGGCGAGCTTGTCCTGTGCTTATTTAGCATTTATTTGCTAATGAGCTACTTTGGTGCAGCTAACGTGTCACGACGAGTTGCCCTCCATATGTAATATAGCTTTAGTTGCAGACTTACACCTGCTAACTAGCTTGCAAATTCTTTTCAGGCTAACGTGTCACAACAAGTCAGATTGTCAGCTATGGCTTCCACCCCTGCCCCGACGGACGGGTCGGAACCGAAGGCTAAAGAGGCTGCATCCCGCCTGTGCCCGGCGTCATGTGGGGCTTCCATTTCAGGCAGGGACCCTCATCCTATGTGCTTGCATGGGTGCTGCTCACACCCAGGCATCGCTGGCTAACCCGCAGACATGCCCTCACTGCTCCTCCATGCCGGAGAAGATAAGGGAAAGGAGGCTTAGAGTGGCAGTGGCTAACAGCCGGGACCCCAGCCTCGGCTCAGGCACGCCTGTTGATACAGGTGACAACCATCAGCCACGAGCCTCCACTAGCTGGGCGGATATGATGGAAGAGGAGCCCCCGCTACCTCCTCTGTTCGAGGGGCTGGTGGACAGCGGACTGCTCAATGCGGGTGATGACGAGGCTGGAGGTGATGTGAACTCAGACCTCCTCGACTTGGACATGGAAGAGGAGGAAGAGGATTCCACCTTCCCAGCTCAACACTGTAGGCCGTCTAGCGGCACTGGGGAGGCATCACAGGGGGACACCGATCTGTACTAGGTTTGCAGACGAGCGGTGGCAAAGCTCAACATTCAGTGGCCTGCAGCACAAGGGGCAGAAGGGGTGGAACGAGACCTGTATGATGGTAAGAGGCTCCCACTATCCTCCGCTCCACCCAAGCAGCTCCTGCCGGCTGTCCCAGCATGCATGAGAGAAATGAGCCGTTACTGGTCTAGCCCATTTAAGAGCAAACTCCCCACCAAGGGATGCTCTAAACTGGAGGTGCATGGAATGGGGGACTTGGGGCTGGCCGAACCCCCAACGGTGGAGCCTTCAGTGGCATACCACCTTCACCCCAACCGCAGATCTGTGTCAGCATCATCCAGCATCTCTCTCCCATTCTAAAACGGATCGTCTCACGGCATCCATTTTTCAGAGGATGTACAAAAATGCTGGCCAATCTGTGTGTTCCCTCAACGCGGTTACTCTCTTGTCAGCTTATCAAGGAGAAATCCTGGAGGAAATGGGTCGTCAGCTGGACTCTGGGATGCCTAACCCAGCTTTATGGGATGAAATCTGTGTGGTGAATGATCTCATCCTGCGCTCCTCTAGAGGAGCAGTCCAGGGCTGTGGACGTGTGATGGGTTTGGCGGTTTCGGGTGAGAAAGCCTTGTGGCTAAACCTGTCAGGTCTAGGTGACACCCAGAAAGCTGATGTCTTGGATGCAGCATATGACCCTACCAAATGTCTCTTTCGCCCTGCCTTGGAGAAGATGACTGAGACGAGTACCCGCAGAAAGCAGGAAGGTGAGGCCTTCAATCTCTGCTTGCCTCGTAAACATAACCATCAGCCACCTCAGGCACCAAAACCTGGAATTGCAGCAGCCGCCTCAGTGGCAAAGGGTCGACAGGGTGGGGCTAGACCACAGCGATCAGCAGGTGGTCCAGCCAAACAAGGTGGAGAACTCTCGCCTGTGGGGCAAGCACTCTTTTGCAGCAGCAGCCGCCAGGAACCGCTCATCTCACCCCAGTGAGGGCAAGAGGAAGAAGACATCCTAGCTGCTCTTGCTTCTCTCCGGAAGAAGAGGAGGTTTTCAGAGGTACAAACAGACCTCTGTGTTCAGGGTTCAGACACTCCTGTGGTTCCCTGCCCAGCAGGAGTTTTATTAGCTCCTCCCTCGTCAGTTCAGAGAGACGAGGGTGTGGAGCAGAAAACGCAGTGTCACCAAACACTTTTCAGTTTTCAAATGAGCACACAGTCGGTGTCGAGTAGCCCCTGGCTGCCTCCCAGAGATTGGGGTGGGGCTAAATGTGGGCGGGATCAAATGTTTATAGGTGGGCGGAGACAACTATTTGACTCCTGCTCCTCTTCAATGGAAACGGGAAACCACGAGTAGCCCCTGAGTTAAGGATTAAAAAGCCCTAAAAACCCACAAAACCCATGTAAAGCATAACATTGGTAATCAAATTACTTGTTTGCTGGATCTCATGATAATTTTAAAGAAAGGGCAAATAATTAAGTTAAATGAAACAGGCGCCATTTTTGATCCAATCTGTTCTGATATTTCTATTCTTTTTCCTACTTTTGTGTATGGTATGTGTATTTATAGCACATAGGTATTTGTGTCGTTTAGCTATGCTTTTGGTACCTATATAAAAGGTTCAGGCATTTGATAGACTATTCTTTGAACCTGTCAAAACCATTTTAATAGTTTATTTTATCAATGCTGCCTTTATTTTAATAGTCATTTCCCAAGTGAGTGTAAAACAGTATAGACAGACACGGGTAAATTTGTTGTACACTCAGTTATATCAGCTACATTAAGAGGGCCAGAGACTTAAATTGTGCTGATACTTCTTAAAACATGCCAGGGTTTGAGGCGGGGTGGTGAGACACCCAAGAATGCAGACTAAGTTCTTCAAAAAGGTAAATTTAATAGAGCAAACAACAGCCAACACAGGAATTTAAAAGAAGTACAAACAAATAAACCAAAAAGCACACAAAAAACAAGAGAACCTCCAAAAAAACAATGTAAGGAGGAAACAGAATGCAAAAACTGAGTTTGACACCGCTGTACTATGGCATTTCAAAGCCAGAAAACACCTTCCTTTTGTCCACAATTTCTTTGCAGAACTCCTCAGTCTGATTGAAAACTAAACATGAACAGGAACGGTTCCCTGCAATCATTCATCTCCTCTTCATCCAGGCCATCACAGAAGCATTCAATTCAATTCAATTCAAAAATACTTTATTAATCCCAGAGGGAAATTGATTGCTGTAGTAGCTCAGAATAATAATAATAATAATCAAGTCATCAAAGAGTTATTGTATATTACAATGGCTGCTGGCAGGAAGGATCTACAGTGGTGGTCAGTGTTGAAGCGCAACACATGTGGCGGTCAGCTTGAACAGAGGGGCAGACCTTCTGTCCAGAGGAAATCCTCTGTACGGAGAATGGAAACTCCACCCCCAGGTGGTGCACCAAATATGGCAGAGATTCGGTCAGGCTACCATAGATCTCTTCGCTTCATGGGAAAGCGCCCACTGTCCACTCTTCTTCTCCCTGACAGATGCGGACACGCCTCTGGGAGTCGACGCATTGGCTCACCAGTGGCCGAGAGTGCTGCTGTACGTGTTTCCTCCTCTCAGTCTGATTTCCTCCATTCTAATAAGAGTAAGAGAACAGGGCCTGTCTTTGATCTTGGTGGCTCCATTGTGGCCATCCAAGCCGTGGGTGACAGAAATAATCCAGATGCTTTGGGAAGAACCGTGGCCCCTGCCTGTCCGCAGGGATCTCCTGTCCCAAGCCAGGGGAGAGATTTATCACCCTCACCCAGACCGCTTGTCTCTGTGGGTCTGGCCCGTGAGAGGTGGAATCTGAGCGTGGCAGGCCTGCCCCCAAGTGTCATTGACACCATTCAAAACGCTAGGGCCCCCTCAATTCGCTCTCTTTACAGCTGTAAATGGAGGGTTTTTGAGGGGTGGTGTGAAGAAAAACTTGTTATCCCATTTCAGTGTTCGGTGGGGGACGTACTCTGTTTTTTGCAGAGTCTGATGGACAAGGGTAAAGCTTTCTCCACTATTAAGGTGTATCTGGCTGCAATTTCTGCATGCCATGTGGGGTTTGGTGACAAGCCAGTGGGGCAACACCCATTAGTGAGTCGCTTCATGAAGGGTGCTCGCCGTAAGCTACCAGTCTTTAGGCCACTGGTACCACTGTGGGACCTCTCTCTTGTTCTGGAGGCCCTCTGTCATCATCCTTTTGAACCGGTAGATGGGACTGGATTGAAATTTCTCTCTTTAAAGATTGCACTGCTCTTAGCTTTAACTACTGCAAAGAGAGTGAGTGACCTTCAGGCATGGTCAGTCAGTCCCTCTTGTTTACGGTGGGCCCCTGGCTACACTAAGGTGTGTCTGCGGCCCAATCCAGCTTTTGTGCCTAAAGTAATGGAGTCGTCTTATAGCTGCTCCCCTGTGGAGCTGCTGGCTTTTCACCCACCTCCTTTTTCCTCAGCAGAAGAGCAGAAGCTTAATTGTCTCTGCCCTGTTCGAGCTTTAATGGCTTATATGGACAGGACTCCTGGTCTCAGAAAATCAGACCAGTTGTTTGTTTCTTGGGCCACGGCCCATAAAGGCAAACCTGTGTCTCGCCAGAGACTGGCACACTGGATTGTAGAAGCGATCAGCCTTTCATATAAGTGCAAGGGTGCTGAACCCCCTCTGGGGGTGAGGGCTCATTCTACAAGGAGCATGGCCACATCTTGGGCCCTGTTTCGTGGGGAGTCAGTCCAGGATATCTGTGCAGCAGCTAGCTGGACCACGCCGCTAACGTTTGTGCGGTTTTACAGGCTGGATGTGTCTCAACCTTTGCTGGCGCATTCAGTGCTGGAAGCAGGATGCACAGCATCTGCTTAGAATTTTGCTGCAGCTTGCTCCGGGAGGGATATGCAATCCGGGAGTGGGCCATATCTCCCATAGTGAAACACAGAACGAAGTTAGAAAAAGAACGTAGGGTTACGTCATGTAAACCTCGGTTCTTTGATAACAGAGTGAGGTGTTTCACCAACAGTTCCCTTCTTGCATGACGGTAAGAAATCGTCCGAATGAGTAGGAGGGGTTGGTTGGCCGTGTATATTCTGGGTGGGCGGAGCCTGGGCACAACGCAGCCAGTCTGTCAGGGACAGACGTGATGTCATTGAAGCTTCCGTAGTTGGTCACGCCAGGGCGATTCCCATAGTGAAACACCTCACTCTGTTATCAAAGAACAGGGGTTTACATAACGTAACCCTACGGTTTTTTGTTTGTTCCCTCCATAGTTCCTCTTCCTATCCTAGTTTAGTCTCCCCGCTCTTCCTCTCCTTTTTCCCTCCACCTCTTCAAGCTCATATTCTTTTTATTAACAGCCATGTTACTTCATCACTCTCCATATTGAACTGTGCTTAACCTGCTCTGTAAATCCTTTCCCTACTTTGCTGGAGGGGAAGACATATTCCACGAACGTAAAGTTTAATGAGCAGCACAGCCAAATCACAGCTGTATTCTCATCCATAATTCTTTTTGACTGAATCCTGAATTGTAAAATCAATGCCCTCTTGCCTCCCGCTCACTCCTGTTTAATATTTCTTTGTATGACAAAGCAACTTTGTTTCTCGTCTCGTCGCCAAATTGTGGCCCGAGGATCTGCCATAAATCAGCCTTGGATGACAAACGAACCTAAAATCTCTCTTACTGTTGTCATCAGCATTGCTGCTATTGAAATATGTTTTAAAACACTGTATTAGTCTCATAAGTAAATTAAGGTTGTTGCAGTATATAAAAAATACAAATAAAACAAGTTATGGAATTATTGTGCAAAGTTGTTGCAGGACGAGATTCTGAAGCTAAAAAGTGTCCGATTGATTTATCAATTTGTGGTTTTTGTCAATTAAACCGTCTTCTTTACCAAATCAGCATTTGTTGCCAAAGCAAAAACATTTTGCTTTGCATGTCGGTCTAGCAATGCTCCATTGGACCCTCTGCAGCCCCGGCCATCGCGATTGGCCCATTACAGCCCGTTAATTTAGAAAAACCTTGTATTTTCGTCTCCTTCCTTGCTTCTTCCACGATGAACGGCAGACTGCCTCGTTGACTGACATCCGTAGTGGTCCAGTCACAGCTCTCTATCGGTTTGATGGGCCAATCAATGTACTCCATCAGTCTGGTGGGCGGGATGTTAGTGTGACTGAGTGAAACTAAGATGGTGACTGCTTTGTAATGGTCCAGTCACAGTGCTCTGTAGTGGGCAAGATGCTACAGAAAAAACAAAGATGATGACGGTTCATTTGAAACTGCTTTAGCATCGACTTTGGCTTTTCTTTGAGTCAAAAGCAAATAGAAGTACTTAAAGAGACAATGTGTAGTTGTTTACCATTAATCTGGAAGTATCCATTGAAATGTTGTTGAAAATGAATTAAATGATGCCCAGTTATTGGAAAATGTTGGAAGCTTTGTAGCCATAAAAATCGGGTATAAAATACATGCAAGCGGGTCTAAGCCTCTGGGTGACGCCATATTAGACGGCACGTAGCTACGTGAGCCCTGTGAGGACAAAATGCATTAGCTGATTTGTAGCAAGTGATTACAAAACTGTTGCCATTCATAAACGTTGTTGCTTTACACATTTATTTTTTGCTCATTGCCAGTGATGAAAGGGAGTCTGCAGGGCTGCCAGCTATTGAACATGTGAAAGAGTGGTGGTGGTTGGGGGGGGGGGGGGGGGGGGGAATCAGCGTGAGATATAGGAGGTGTGGCGTCGGAGTGTGTGTAGAGGGTCAAATGCGTGTGTCTCACGCTCAGTGCATGAGAGTTGGCAGCCCTGAGTCTGATGTGCTTGTCATTTTGCTGGAGGTTATGCTCTCAGGGACTTTTGAGCCTGATGTGTCTGTTTAGGTTTGTGAGGGGATGGCTTGGTGATGACGCGTGCTTGGGTCTGTGTTTTTGCTTGGTTGGGTGTAAGGAATGACTCTAGTATGAAGCTAGTTAGGCTATAGTGGAAAAAGGAAACTTCTGATTGAAGATTTTATTGATCTGTTTTTTTTTCTGTTGAACTACATTATCGATTGATATATGTCGTTATTGACATATTGTCCAGCCTTAGTATGTACGGAGAAGGAAGTGACGCCACCATCAGCGTCAGCCTGAGGAAGTTTGCAGCCGCAAACGAAACGTAGCGGGAAAACAGGTAACAAAACTGTTCTGTGTTTTAAAAAAGAACTACAGCATGGAACTTAGTATGTACTGCTCCTTATCGCCAGGGAAATGCACATAGTCTTTTTAAGATATTTTTTGTTTTGTTTTAACTTTCAAATATGGGAAAAAATAATTTGTTAAAATGAACTGACATGTAATTTCCCTCATTTCTGGATCAAAACGTTTTTAGGATGTGCTGGAGAAAAATAAAACAGCACCCAGACTCTCGTATCCTCAATTTTACCATTTGGCAAAAAATAGTGAAATTTTAGCATGAAAAATAAAAAATCTAAGATGAAAGCATTATAAAACAGATGACTGTGTGATTTGTTGTCCAGGCTCTGAAAATAAGAATCACATTTAAATATTTGCAAACTTGAGTTCAGCAGACACTCAGGCTGAATGATCGGTTTGTTCACAGCTGTTGTCACAATGAGATGAATGGCTCCAACTCCTCAGGAATAATGTTTAAAGCAGAAAATGAGTCCAAGTTGTGAATTAGCGTTTCAGAGATTTGTATTGTGCACAGTCAGCACGGATCCCACTTAGCTGGAGAAAATCATTGGAGGGGTGGGGGGTGGTGGAGGAAAGCAGCAAGAAATCAGGCACTCAGCAGCTCCACAATACCCCATTAGTCTTCATTTTCAGTGGGACATGCAACAGGGCCCTTACGTCTTCAAGAACAAACTAAAATTTATTGGGCTGGCCAGTTTGAGCTAATTGAAAGAAATTGTCTGTCTGTTTGTCTTCCATTAGCTTTCTAGCTGCTGTTGGGTCGGGGCGGCTTGATCATTTGGGGCTGGAGCTTGTTGCCCTCTGCTCATCACCCTGGCCCGGTTTCCTGTTAATGGTTTGATCCATGAGCGCCCTCCGCCGAGCAGACAGTCCGAGCTCGGGGAATGATTCAACCAGGAATTATTTAGGGAGGATTTATGAGATGCATTTGTTACGACATGTTTTGAGGCAAACAGACTTCGATTAGTAATGGTGATTCAGTAATGCTTTCATGAGTTTGCTCACACTGTAGTTTGGGTTCACTTTTCATCTCAGAACGCCAACAGTGATCAGGACTGATCACTGTGGGCCCTGTGAAGTTCAAATATTGCTGTAGACGGCTCACCAGGAGGATTTGGGTTTATGACTGGCTTTACTGCAAGTTCCTCAGTAGTTTAATGCAAGAGATGCAACAAACCAGGCAAAAGAAGTACTTGCTGTTTTATTTAAGTAAAAGTATAGATAAGTGGGTAAAAAAGGACTTAATTAAAAGGTAAAGTAAGAAGTTTTCAAACAAAGTAAAAGCATTGACCTTAGTTTTACCCCAAATTTTTTAATTCATTTGCTGAGGTCTCTATTAGTAGTGAATGAATGCCTTTTAAGTCATTGTCTGGGGAAAAAAGTTCCGGTGCGCCCATTTGAGGAGGTAGGAGTCAGCTGGAGGAGAAAGTGAAGGCAGGATTTGGAGTCTTCTTCCTTGATATTTGGATGTTCGCCTCTGATTGGATGACAGCAGCATGACTCAACTACTGACTATTGGCTCTGCAACATTGATGTTTTATCTCCACAAATAACACAAGCCTGGAGGAGTTCTGCTGTGTGGTGGAGTTGCTAATCTAACAGTTAGCGTCTACTAGTTGAGACGTTCTCTGATGTTTCCTGGGCACTAAACCAACAACTGCAGTGCCTGTCGTGAGTCTTAATGGGTGAGTCATGAATGTTAACTGACAATGTGGCATAGAGCTGAGTAGCTTTTCTGAACCAAGCGTCTATTTTCTGTTAGAAGCTAAAGCAGGAGATGTGTGTAGAAGACCATTTTCATGTTCAGCCTGAATAAAGTAAAAAAAATGGTTTCTCTGTGAACCTCGTCTTTAAAACGTAAAAAGTAAAAGTTCTCAACTAACATTTTAACATGTGTTGTGTTTTAAGTTTATGATTAAAGTGTTGCAAAACAGGGTCCGAATCACGGGGGAGCCGGACTCCCCTGGAAGCACTCCACTTACACACCCAGGGGGAGCCTGAGTAAAGATCCTGGTTCTGCTTATATGACATCATTTGTGTGGACTCTCCGGGGATTGCTTTGAGCGGGTTTTTGATTCGCTCCAGGCAGCTTCATCCTGCGCACGGCCACAGTATCATTTTTAAAGTGTCACCACCCCAAAAATATAATTAACACTCGATGGTTTATGTCGACTCAAAACCTCTGTTGCTTTCTGTCTTTTATTTGTGCCAGATGCAATTCACTGCTGTGGAGTGGAGCACATCACCTGCTTTGTCCTTAGGACTTAACCTCACCGGCACGGCCTGTGCGCAGCGTGAACTCCGCTATTATTGCGGCCGATACATCCATTTGAACTGCTTAGTTCAAAATTAACTCGTGAGGTGAAAATAGGAAGCCAGGCAGCAGTTTATCTGAAGGATTGAGAGGAGATGCAGGAAGATCGAAGGTGGACAGGACAGAAAACCAGTCAAATAAAAAAATCAAGAAAACAAGACAAAGTGGTTGAAGAGGAAAATGTTGGTAAATTTGTCCCACTAAACCTTTTTACATTTATAAAGCAATATTTTATAAGCATGTAATATAAATTTTATATAATTCAGATCTCCTTCAAAACTCAGCCCCACCCCCACCTCTAATCACACTGGGCTCCACAGAAGCCTCTGTGTAATTCGTACCCTGTTGCCAAATACACTAACATAAATAAAAATAAACTCTGTAGATAAGCAAGGCTTGGGTGATTTCACACAACTGTTCTATGTTTGTTGCCCGAGGATAGGACATTTGGTCAGGGCAGAATTTAACATGAGTGTTTCATAGTTTAAACACTGATGAGAAAAAACTGTTCCTATGGTTTGAGTGACTGGTTATGTACTGGCGTCCTCAGTGATTATAGTAGAGCAGCTGTAAAAGTACATTTCCAAGGTGGGAGGAGTCGGCAGCTTTCTGCCACAAGGTTGTTGGGTGTTTAGACCGATGATGCAGTCTCGTTTGAGACTGGAGAAAATCTATGATGCAAATATTTTTTCAAGATTTTACTAATTTTATCCAGTCTTTAGTATTGATGACGCATAGTTAACTATTAAATCTGAGCCATTAACAATTTGCATTTAGTGGGAATAGTTTTAATTTTGTCTCGCAGTAAATGCAGCAGGAGCAAAAGTGAAGCTTACTGGAAATAAAGATGTGGAGAATGAAAATGGAAAATTCCACTTTGAGCTGAATCTGACATAAAATCTCTGTAAATCTGTTTGGCTCACTGAAGGAGATCATCTAACAAAGTGACAGGATTCTGTTTTATTACAGTTTGTAGTTTGTAGTAGCTTCAAACACTGAAATAAAAGCTCTTCGAGATGGATTTTCTTTCTTATAAAGCTTTCATGATGGCAGAATGGCAACGCTATGTTTAAACAGCTTTTAATGCTGAATAAAAAAAACTGTGGGGCAATTTGTGGATTTATATAGTTTTATATACCAGTGTGTACATCAACACGTAAGTGTGTGAATGAGTGATTTTTATTTGTAAAACAACATATTTGAAATTAAAGTTAACGTTAATTATTTTAATGGGACAACAGCCCTTGTTGTGAAACGAGACCAGTTAGATCCTGAAACAGAGACATTATGAACAAGATGGACAATCTGTGAGACTCTAAGGTTGATAAGACAGTTGTGGAGTAAATTTTTAGAGGTATGCAGAATAATCAACTTCAGCAGGACATCTGACTACAGCCAGACAAGCACACAGCTACCTGTAGGTAAAAGACAAACGAGGAACAACAGATGAGGGTAAAGAAGACTAATGGATGGCACACAAACCAGGGCTGCACAATATATCAAAAATGTATCAATAATGCATTACCCATGTGCACAATATCACAGGATTCCAGTCACTTGCAGACACAAACGGCATGCTGAACATTGGCAGGATGGAAAAAAAAAGCAGAGTTTGACTTTAACGACATAAGTTCAAATACTTCTTCATATAAATCTTTGAAACATGTTTCTGAAATGTTTGGTTTCATATCTTTATTTATTTTTGCATGGCATCAAATTCATGATTCATGAAGGTGGGATTCAGGGTTTATTAACTAAATAAGTGGCTGGTTGGGCCCATTGTCCCCTGATGACCCTCTTAGGCATAGTTCATGATCCAGCTGACCTTGAATTTTGTGTTCAACCTCAGAGTCTGGGTTTTGTGTTGGCCACTCATCCTTTTTTCTCATTAATACTGCATCATCCTGCTGGAGATAGGTGTCACTATCAGGATAAAACCAACAAATAGGCCTAAGTGGTGCAGTCAGCCATTGAACTGATTAAAGCAGTGGTCTGTAGCATGACGTCATGAAGGAGAAGGTTTTAAAATGTATACGACTAATAGGAGCCTGATCCCGGTTTCACACTGCAAGCATCAACGGAACGGAACAGCAGCGGAGCGGCTCACTCGCAAACTTCAAAGCAGTCCTTTTCATACCGGGAGAGTCTTGGCCACGACACGGCTTCCTCGCTGCGCCTCGCTGTACCCGCGAGATTCTAAAATCCCTCGAGACTTCTGACACCTTCCTCATCGAGAGATCACAACCCCCACGAGAAATCACACCGTTGCACCTCTCGAACGAAACTGGTGGTAAACAAAGCCGTTCAGTCACAGTACTGACGTAAGTTATATACAACATTGCAACGTTGCATTTTATTTTGAAAATAACCGAGGATTTTACACTGAAACCATGTGGTTTCCTGTCTCGCACTATGTGAACTGCGGAAATTGACGTGTCCCAGAAGCGGCTTGCGGAAAAAAATAGAACTTGATCCTATCTTTAGAAACGTGGCGCGGCATGCCGCTTCTGGGATGCGCCTGGAAATTGCCACGTTGCGGCTGGTTTGAAACATTCCATAGACTGTAATTGGATTATATTTGAAGCAGTGCCGCTTCGCTGCCGTTCCGTTCCGCTGATGCTTGCTGTGTGAAACCGGGGTGAATCCCCTCCCCTTCTAGAAGGAACTGAAAGCTACACCTCATACATTGCATATTCACACAATAGCAATACCCTTGTAGTGCTAGCATAGCAATAGCCTTGTAAAGCTGGTGAACAAGTAATGTTTTTGATATCTTCCTGCTCAGGCTCACTTGATTTTAACTGCGGAATTATCTCCTCAGTCTTCAACAGTTTCTTCAAGGGAAATTTCTAAAACAGGCTGGGAACTGGCACTCCCATGATGGTAGCACACCCTTGCTAATGCTAAAACAATAGTCTGATGTAGCGTAAAGTTAGCTACACTAAAGATAAATCCCTGTTTGTTTCCCTGCCTCCTCTTCCACAGTTAGCTTAAAGTTTACAGATTGACATTAATTCAGTGTAGGTTGAGTTAGCATCAAAGCTAAGTTAGCATGCTAAGCTGACTGAGGCAGACCCTGCAGTGCATGCTGGGAACTGGGGTGTATTCTCGTTGATTGACAGCTCCCTCTTGTCCATGTGTAAGTCTGATTCCATTTTGTTGTTCTTCACTGTACAAAGAGTAAAGAGGGCTTGTTTTTACCTTTTTGCTGACGTATTTCGGCTCCCACTGTAGCCTTCATCAGAGCAACGCCGATCAAGGAAAATGGTAAAAGCAAGCTCTATTTACTTTGTGTTTAGTGAAGGACCAAAACGAATAGAATCAGATAAAGAACACAGAACGGACGTAACAAAAGGACAGTGCTCTAGGCTCATGTAAATGATTTATTTTGCTATAGAGGACAGGGGAGGGACTTGGAGGAAATGTAAATTATGAAAGATTTTATATCATAGAACAGGGTCCGATTTTTTTGAGTTTCTTTAAACATTTTAAAATAAGGCAGAACAACCAGAGCTGCTTGTTTTGAGATTCATTTTGATGAAAATTTGATCCTGTGCAAATTATGGGTAAAGAAACAAAACAGAAAATATTTACATCTGCATTCTTAACTATGAGCAGTTTTCACACACGTGTGTTTAGGTCTGGCCCTTCTTTCTGATTCCTATAAATCAGATGGATCTCCACTCTCTTAAACGCCCAGTGAATGGTGTCATGAACATCATGCTGACGAACATGAGTTCATCCCGATATTACATTATAATGTCACAATCACATGTTTACTAAATCATCTGCAGCCATTTGCTGCCACCGAACGACAAAGACCTTACTGTGTTTTATTTGACGTTTCGTCTGGCGTCTGGTTTTTTGTTTGGCTCGAGGGGCTTTCATTAAAAATCTTTTGAGAAAACAAATCCCAGGAGCTCTTCAGCCAAATCGATATTTTCATACTCAATCTGTCAACAGTGTGCGCTTGGTAAGAGGATTTTTTTGTGTGTGAATTATATGCAAACCCACAAATTGAAGGCCACAGTTCTGAGTGAAAGAAAGGAGCCGTGGCATTCACAGGACTGGAGAAAGGCTGGAAAATCAGAGCATCATTACATGTCTCAGTATTCTTCATGTGCTGTTCTGAAGTCAGTCATTAACAACGCTCAGGCTGAATGACCCAGCTGCCTGTTTGATAAGTGACAGGTTCTGGGTTTCATTTAAAGTTGGTAACAATCCACAACTGCCAAAAAAAATTATAATAATAACGGGGAGGAAAAAAACATTTGACGACTAATGCCGCCTGTCTCACTGTCTGGATAAACTCTGTAATTACTAACATTTAACCGCTGATCTTCAAAATCCTGAGAAGCAGACAGAATAAGTGGAAGCAGAGCACACACACACACACACTTAGAGGGAAAAATATAATAAATGCACGCGCCTTTGGAGGAAACTGACTGGCATCGATGTTTAAAATAATAAGATGCAGCTGCTGATCGTAGCGACTGTCTCTAGGTTTACTTCCCTGTGGCCTCCACGGCAGCAGAGGAACGGTGATGAAGGCAGACAGCTGACAGGTGCTCCAGGATGGCACTGCCATCAGGTGCATCTGCTAAACTTAGAGACAGGGAGACGCAGGGAAAAAAATAAGAAAGCATGAGTGGGGAGGAGGAGAGGAGTGGCCAAAAAAATAAAGGGTTTATGGAAGATAGTGGAGCTGGCAAGGGAGGAAGAATGTGTGTGTGTATGTGTGTGATGGTGTGCTCCTTGAAACTTTATGCCAACAGTGTGTGTAAAGAAACTCACGGGGTGCCTTTGAACCTGTGAGGCTGACGGAATAGGTGCCTCTGCGTCTAGACACCAATGCTCTGAAAGGCTAACAAGTTTAGTGAACAGGTCAGGAGATGGGGAGGCAGAGGAGGAAAGGTAACAAGGAGAGATAATGAGCATGTGCAGAAAATGAAGAAGAGAGGAGGGTGAGGCGTAATATAAAAGGAAGGAATATTAAGCAAAAGGTGCAAAAAGTGTGTGTGTGTGTGTGTGTGTGTGTGTGTGTGTGTGTGTGTGTGTGTGTGTGTGTGTGTGTGTGTGTGTGTGTGTGTGTGTGTGTGTGTGTGTGTGTGTGTGTGTGTGTGTGTGTGTGTGTGTGTGTGTGTGTGTGTGTGTGTGTGTGTGTGTGTGTGTGTGTGTGTGTGTGTGTGTGTGTGTGTGTGCAGAAGATAGGCACTTTGCCATATGTTTGTTATTACTGCATGCATCAGCACTTTGCAGCTACATGCTTTCCAACTCTTGTCGTAAAAAGCAGCTTGGGTGTGAGAACACATCCTGGATGAATTCAACGTGTGCTGCTGTGACAGCAGTGACGCTCGCGCTCTGTCAGACTTTAATAAAAAGGTGCAGCCTTCAGGAGCTGAGGCAGGGGTTGGAACCCTTCCTCAAAGCAGGGGCCGAGCACTGAGGAAATGTTTGCTCGCTCCTTTTTCTTTTTGGGAGGGCACAGCGAAGTAAAAGTTGGCAGGGAGTGTGTAACCAAGCAGTTGATCTTACAGCCCTCCAATCTCTTGTTTGTGTGCGTGTGTCCTGCTTTTCTGACATGCACACACACTTGAGCGTGCAAACGCACAGCAGAGAGCTTTGAGAGGAGACCGACGGAGCCCGGCGCATCACAGGTAGCCCGACGAGAGTGGCTCGGTGCGCTGTCACCAATTTGTTCGTAGCCATGGGGCACATGGAGGGGATGGAGAGGCAGTGGCAGCTCCCTGTCCTCATCATGGCTAATGAGACCTCGGCTTCTTCTTCCTCTGTGTCTGTGTGTGTGTGTGTGTGTGTGTGTGTGTGTGTGTGTGTGTGTGTGTGTGTGTGTGTGTGTGTGTGTGTGTATGTGTGTGTGTGTGTGAGTGAGTGAGTGAGTGAGTGAGTGAGTGAGTGAGTGAGTGAGTGATAGCAGTTTGTAGAAGTTTGTGTCAGAGTGCTGCCAAAGCTTCTGTTTCTGAATAAACCTGGGCCGATGTCTGACACGGGCCACAGTTTACTCCTTTATACAAGTCTCCTAGCTTTATAATTTACCTGATCAACACACACACACACACACACACCACACACACACACACACACACACACACACACACACACACACACACACACACACACACACACACACACACACAGAAAAAGAAGAGATCAGGTCCAATCCAGTAGCTGAGACTTGGTTTTCTGTGCCGGTTCACCCATCTGAAGCTCATCAGAGGAGGGTGGAACCAAAGAATAAAGAGGCTCCTGCTGTGATAATTACAAACAAGATTATTTGTTTTTTCAGAGCATGATGAAACAAACATCTCACCACCAGGAAGGGCCTGTGTTTAGCATCAGCCTGCTCACAGACCTTATTCCATCTACACATCATCATGTCGACACATTTTACCTTAACTTTGGGGGGTGCATGAGTGGCTTGATGCTGCTTTAAGTGTAAAGACTATTAAGAGTACAAAGTGGTGTAATTTAATGAGAGAAGTGGTTTCTCCTGAGGGATAGAGACTGAACCAAAATGTAATTGTGTGTCAGGAGCTCTCCCATGTGTTCACAAAGGACAACTGCAGCCTAGAACCATACTGTGTAATAAAATGTTTGATTAAAAAAAGGGAATTAAACTTAATTTATTCTATAACTCTGCTTGCTGCTGGTTCTTATAACACCAAATACCTGCCGAGATGAAAACACACGGATGTCAAACACACTACACACTACACACACACACACACACACACACACACACACACACACACACACACACACACACACACACACACACACACACACACACACACATTTTTGTTTTCACAATCTTCAATTAAATTTGAATTATTCCAGATAAAACATAACCAGTAATGTTTTGTAGGCCACCAGATGTTTCTACTCTTGATTTAGAACATTTGTTTTTACCTGCTCTGAGGAACGTTCCCCGTTAAAAATAAAGCCAATTGTTCCAAGCTTTTAAACTGCAGTGGGCTTTACTGTTAATGCAAGCTAACTCACATGAACTTGCTCCTGTTAGAGCTGTTCTCAGTCTGGTCCACACTGAGGTGTTTTTGATCACAAGCCTGAAGGTGTGAGTTGATGTAAAGCTGTCTGGGAATTAAATTTAAAGCTGCTTTGTTCTGAGAAGCTGTCATCTGAGAAGACTTACTCCAGGTGATTTGTTTTTTTCTTGTTTGACAGAAATGGCCTCTTTCACGTCTCTGACAAAACGTCCACAATATGAACATTACCTCCCTAAAGTCTGTTTTCAATTTTCAGGTGTTGGCTGAAAGCCAACTGGTCATGTAGCCTTTAACCTTTGGCCTGTTGTTAGCGTATGAACGTGTTCTTCTGCCCTTTAATGCGGATGTTATCAAAACCAGCATATTTACGTGTATTGATGCGTCAATAAATATTCATTAATGCTTTGTGCCAATTAAATAAATAAATAAAACCACATAATCTGAATTTTGCAAGTCTACAAGTTTTTGAAATCTGTTGTAAATTTTTTATTTGAAATGTATATTTATTACAAGAAAATATCCTAATCGGACAGAAAGGAGCCACGCTGGTAGGTTTGTGGTTGTTGCAGCATGCTGGTGAACGTGACGCGGCAACTAAAATAAAGAAATGGGAATCTAACATCAGGAAATAGCAGGGGATGAAGAACCTGGAGTGTTCTGCTGAAACTCTAAATGCCTTTTTGTTTCTTGTTTTATTTTTCATGTTCAGAATACATAAATAATAAGGCACAGTTCCAAAATACACCCATAGCTTTAATAAAACAGAAAAACTGGTGTTCCTGTATCTGATACAGCGGGAACCATAACGTAGAAAAGTTTCACCTGAAAGAGAAAACATGAGATGCATGAAGGCAAATAAAAATGGCCGCTGTGATTCTGATCATTCTGTTTGTTTAATGAAGCAGCATGAGAGAGCAGCAGAGCCATCAGGGTGCAGGCGTGGGCGGTTTAAAGAGTCCGGTCTTTCTGAAGTAGCGGACGATGAGAGGCACCGACAACAGAGTGATGCTGATGCGAACCGGAGCAAAGAGCTTGTGGATGGCGTAGGCCAGGACGAACGTGCTGGTCCCTGCTGCCATTTTGGATTGGACCACCGACTCGTTGAAGCCCAGTTTGCACAGCAGAGCCGCCATGTCGATCCCACTGCAGACCCACAGAAAGATGAACACTGTTAGAAGGCGCAACATCACTCTTCCTTCTTCCATCGGTCACACAAATACATCAAGCTTTGGGAGCTAAGCTGATCTGGAAAAAGCAAAGATCAGAAAAAATCTGAACGTTTTTTAGATGTTTATATAAAAATAAATATAACAAGATTAAGAGAAGCGACCGTTTTTAAAAACCAGACACTCGTGTTTTTGGTTTTCTAAACTGGATTCTTATACAGCAAATATTCAAGACTCGGTTTGTGGGCCAATACCGATTTAAGATTCTTGTTAGTTTGGGCAATGTTTACAATTTTTTCAACCAAAAATCATCAGTCCATCCATCCTCCAAACACAATGGTTCTTAATCAGTTTGCAGAAGCAGATCATGAGGGGTCCACATGTGAGACATTGTTGTTTTCAGAGTTTCATCGGCTATTTGATGCTTCAGTCAATAATATTTAGGAGTACATAAAGAGGAGCAAAATACATGCTAATTTGCCCGTGATCTCCAGCTTTCACTGGAGCGGTCTGCAGCAGAGTGTGAAGCAGCTGGGGTGAGAATCAGCTCCTCTAAGTCCAGGACCATGGCCTTGAATCAGAAAAGGATAGAACGCCTTCGCCAAGTCAGGGATGAGGTCCTGCCCCAAGTGAAGGAGTTTAAGTATCTATTCACAAGTGAGGGAAAGATGGACTACAAGATCAACAAGCAGATTGGTGTTGCAGTGATGCGGACATTGTACCGATCTGTCATGGTGAAGAGAGAGCTGAGCCGGAAGGCGAAACTCTCAATTTACCGATCGATCTACGTTCCTACCCTCATCTATGGGCACGAGCTTTGAGTAGTGACCAAAAGAATGAGATCAAGGATACAAGTGGCCAAAATGAGTTTTCTCTGCAGGGTGACTGGGCTGTCCTTTAGAGAGAGGGCGAGGAGCTCGGTCATCCGGTAGGGGCTCTTAGTAGAACTGCTGCTCCTCCACGTCAAGAGGAGGACGTTGAGGTGGCTCGAGCATCTGGTTAAGATGCGTCCTGGACGTCCAGCCGGGAGGAAACCTAAAGGAAGACCAGAGCACGCCTGGCCACGGAAAGCCATAGAATTCCTTGGGAGGAGCTGGGGAGAGGGAAGTCTGGGCCTCTCTGCTTAGGCTGCTGCCCCTGCGACTTGACCACGGATGAGTGACCAAAAATGGATGGATGGACCCAAAAGTATGAAAAAGATAACAATGCTCTCGAGAAATAAATAAATAAAACAATCGGTGAAGCAGTTGGCCTATCGCCAATAAATTTGTTCAACATTAGTTCTTGTATCAATCTCATGATTTACATGAAAATGAAGTTTGTGCTTTGTTGGGAGTGGATTAGCACTTAGTTTTTTTCTGATCCACAAACTCACCACTATTACTGCTTTGTGCCTTCACTGACCACACGGAAAATGAGACTGGTAACACTTTATAATAAGGGCCCTTCTATTAATGTTACTTACTGTATCATTAAGCATTAATAAACCAAGGGTCCCCTTATTACTCTTCCAATTATTAACTATTAAGTGTCCTTAAGGTTAGGACAAAATGTGAGGGGTTGTGTCTGCATAGTAATGCATTACTTAATATTAACATTAATATAAAACAGTTAATATTGTTTAATAGTTTATTGATGCTTAATATTGCACTAAGTAACATTAATAAAGTCACTGTTATGGTAAAGTGTTCCCATCAGACTTTTTGAACATTTAGGTTGATTGTACTGGAAACTGGCTGAATTTGATCACCAGCTCTTTTTTTGGTGCATCTTTGAAAAAACATGAAAACTACCCATTTAAATCTTGCAGAGTGTTGTTAAAGTAACCTGCAGATAACATTACTGAACTGCACTGTTATTCTTCTGGTTAAGACATGTAGTTCATGTAGTCTCCACCAGAGGGCGGTGTGTTCATTAAGGACTGAAGTTTATCTCACATTCCTGTTAAAACAAATGGTGACATCAGCCTTCACCTCTCCTACATTCACAAACTTTAACCACCCAGAGGCTTCTCTGCCTTCATGAAACAAGCTTTTGTGTTCTTCTGCCGTGGCGTTCCCGTGTGAGCTATTTAGGGAAATAAATATGTAAGGAATGTAGCTCTAAGCCACTTCTGTCAGTGCAAATTTTCTCATATGTTAACAGCCTCACTGCAGTCAGCAAATTCAGGTCTGTAGAAAATCCATCAACTATTTTTCCTCTGCATGCGGCGTATTAGCAGGACACACGCCTGGACTCTGTGGGCTCACAGAGATGACGCTCAGAGATGGATGGCTGCACAGTCACTTCTCGTTGTATGTGTCATGATCAGCTACAGGAGGAAATCTCCAAGCTGTCACATCACATCTGCTAAATCTCTGTTACATTGGTGTCTGGTTCCCACCCCCACGCACGCACACACACATACACACAGATGCTGGGACTTTTAACTTAAAACAGGATAAAACATCCTGCTTTTGGTCCGTTTTATCCGATAAATGGCAACAGAACTCGTGAGCTAAAATAACAGGTCCTGTGTCTTCCATTGGAGGCGGTTGGGTGTGAAGGGGTTACATTCCACAACATACCAGCAGTCTGAACTCTGCGTCTAAAACAAATATTTTCCCAACATGCTCTCACGATACTTGATGACATCAGTAACAAAATATTCGACAGATTCCAGCGTTGCTGCATTTGTACTTTGGCTCAAATGTACACATTTATAATTCTGCATTTAGCTGTGGGACAGATCAATTACAACTAGGGATGCTCCGATCAGGTTTTATTCTGCCGATCACCGATACCGATCAGCCAAGAAGCCGATCATGGCCGATCAGCCGATTACCGATACCAATTACATAGATTGGCTGTAAATTGTTCATTTAGCTATGGTGAGTTCTAATGCATGTGTTACATATTAATTCAGAAAAAACATGGTTTTACTTCACTTCAAATTATGTAATATCAGTAACAATTTATAAGAAATTGAAAACATTAAGGCTCTCTTTAGGCTACAAATAGTGCAAAAAAAGTCAATATCTCACATCACCGCCTAAATTAAATTAAGTAACCAAGGATACATTCAGATACATCCAGTGAGCTGTTATCTCAGCATTGACACAGGACTGACATCTGAGCTCCAAATGTCACTTGTGAAACTCACAGAGGATGAGACGCTTTCTTTAAGGAGTACCTCGATGAAAGAATACACTGTCTGGTGGAGCTCTGGAAGGGCTACGTCGGCGAAATATTTACATCCCCGTAGCATGTAGCGAGGTTCCAAGTGGGTTAGTAGTCGGCGGAATCCGGCATCTTCCACAACTGAAAAAGGCTGGTCGTCTAGTCCAATAAACTCGATGATTTTACGGGTAATTTGCTTAGCCTTTTGACTGCCACGCTCATATGGGCGAATGTTTCCAAGCGTCGGCTGCGTTAGCTGCTGTCTGACTGTGGCTGCATTAGCAGGCTTCTTTTCATTGTCTGCGGTGAGCCTCAAAAACTCACCATGCTCCGCCAAGTGTTTAGTCTTTAAATGTCGGATCAAATTCGTTGTGTTGAATTTTTTTGAAGTGCTTCCTCCATGGGGTATGTTTTCGTCGCAAGTGTTGCAAGACGCAAACTTAATATCACTCTCGCACACCGTAAAGAAGTTCCACACGGCAGACATGTTTGTCTTTGCGGGTTTGCCGCCAGGCGCATGCGCACTAAGCGGGGAGAAGCAGAAGGGTGAACTACCGGCCGGGAAGAGTAAGCGCCAGTGCCAGATCGGAAATGAAAGGCAGTGATCGGCGATCACAGATCACACTTTTGCAGGAAAATCGGCCGATAATTATCTGTGGCCTATCAATCGGAGCACCCCTAATTACAACTATTGTTGCTAATGGAGAATATCTGGTCCTCAGACACACTGTAAAAGTTTACAAGTCAATCTCATTTAGAAGTGATTAGTTTGTAGCTGCTTGATGTGTAAAACAAAGTAAAGCTGTATGAATCAGAGTTGTAAATAAAGTTTGAGTCCGTTTCTGCAGAAACACAAACAAAATTAAAAGCATCGCTTTTAGTTGTTAAAAAGGTTTTTTTTTCACCTGTCTGGCCATTGGATCGGCCATCTGTGAGTTCTGGTGAATCCCAGAACAGCCAGTGTGCTGCGGGCCAGGTTTTGGCACTAACTACTCTCACCCCACACTCTTGCATGCCCACATATTAGCTCCACTGAAATAAGTTCCCTCCATGCTGTAGTAGAAGATGTCAATGCTGCTTCTTGGCTTTAGAGTAAGGATGTCAAAGATTATCGACCAATATCTGCATCAAAAAGAAATGTAGGAAATTATCAGAAAATGGATGGATGGATGGATGGATGGATGAATGATAGAAAAAAGGTGATTTTAGTTACCTAAAATCACTTTTTATGAAGAGGGGGCCTTGCATATATTAGAATTGGACTGGACTGCCTTATATCGGCGAAGAAGCCTGGTATTGGACATCGCTATTTAGGGTGCAGTTTACCAAAATAAAATCTCTTTATTGTAGAATTCCAGAGCCTTTGCTGCAAACATGTGTATGCTAAAGACTAAATGCAACGATTCGTGCAGCATATGTGTTACCTGGATATAAGGAGGTAGAACATTCCCAGAGACATGAGAGAGATCCCAACATGGAAGGAAACCCCCACTGCTCCATACTCTTTGAAGACTTTCTTTAGCTGCTGGGTCTTGTTAGGTTTTCCTTCCTCTGGCTCCGGTTTGTCCGCCGGACTCTGTTCTGAGGCTGAGGTGCTGGAGGCCTCCTGGAGATCCTAAACAAATAGGATGGAGTGAAATAATTTTGGCTTTAAGCAGTGGATGAATGGTGTTGCGACTGTTGGTCAACAAAGCCTGAACTTTGATGAGTTTTCTGTGCTTTATCAGCTGACTCAGATGAACCGCTGCTGCTGTCATTTAGGTAATTCACATTAACACCCACCCTCTCACACACTCGTTAAAGATGTCAGTCACTGCGTCACACATACACACACACACACACACACACACACACACACACACAAAGAGCTTCTTACAAGCACACACACACATTAGTCCTTTGGTGACCTCCTGACTCTCCACTATGCACCACACACTCGGCAGCCGTGGCACATGTAGTAAGGAGGGTGTGTGTGTGTTGGGGGAGGCTAACACCAAAGCAACAGGACGACAACACTACAACTAACACAGAAGTAGTGGTGTGGACGTGAGACAGGCAGTAGAGCAACATGATCCTTTAACGGCAGTTTGCAAGTCATGGTTAAAGCAACAGAAGCTGAAAACCTTGTTTACGACCAGTCGTGCGATAGAGTGTGATGTGGTGGAACAGAGAGGAGTTTTTCTATGAATTCATTTAGTCACATTTAATCAAAAGGCTCCTTTGCTGCCATATTGCTACAGTCTAAGAAAACAGGAAATGCCTCTGTCCTATTTTCAGGTCAACTACTGACTCGGCCTCTGGAGCTGAACCAATACAGAGTGAATCCTGCCTACTGGAGACTATGGTTGATCTCTAGCATGCTCCCGATTTCTCAACCTTCCTAAACTCTTTTTGTCCTCCACTTAATGTTTTCACTTTTTGTTACGTCTGCCTGTATGCACATGTCTTGGTTTAGATGTGTTGCACATTGTTTTAGCTATAGATACAGATTTGCATAATCATTCTGCTTTATAATGCTTTAATGTAGTCTTGCCTTCCGAATGCAGCTCACATCTGCCCCTTATAAAAGCTAAACAAGCATCTTAAGGTGGTATTTAAAAAACTCTCTGTGCAAGTAAAAATGGTAGAACAAGAGCAAAACACACAGGTGGCATGTGATGCGTACCATGAAGCATTATTTTTATTTATGACCCCCACACACCGTGTGGTACTCCGTGCACAACCTTCCTGTTTGGACATACGGGCTTCCGTAGCAGCTTTTCTCTCCTTTTATGGCAGCACACTAAGCATTTGTGTATTCTCATCATCATTTAAACAGAACATTTTATTTCATTTTAATTAGTTTTGTCAATGTGTGTTTTAAACAAATTTCTAAATGTTTAGTATTTCTTTGATTCTTATTGTAAATAGCCCCAATGTTGGACATTTATATGGTAGCTGACTTTAATTCTTATGTGATGAGTCGGTTCAGTCTCACAATTTAGGGTTTTTTAAATACAGTCAGATCCATAAATATTGGGACATCGACACAATGCTAACATTTTTGGCTCTATACACCACCACAATGGATATCAAATGAAACGAGCAAGATGTGCTTTAACTGCAGTCAGCTTTTATTTGAGGGCATTTACATCCAAATCAGGTGAATGGTGTAGGAATTACAACAGTTTGCATTTGTGCCTCCCACTTGTTAAGGGGCCAAAAGTAATGGGACAATTGACTTCTCAGCTGTTCCATGGCCAGGTGTGTGCTATTCCCTCATTATCCCAATTACAATGAGCAGATAAAATATCCAGAGTTCATTTCAAGTGTGCTATTTGCATTTGGAATCTGTTGCTGTCAACTGTCAAGATGAGATCCAAAGAGCTGTCACTATCAGTGAAGCAAGCCATTATTAGGCTGAAAAAACAAAAGAAACATACCAGAGAGGTAACAAAAACATTAGGCGTGGCCAAAAAACAGTTTGGAACATTCTCAAAAAGAAGGAATGCACTGGTGAGCTTAGCAACACCAAAAGACCCGGAAGACCACGGAAAACAACTGTGGTAGATGACCGAAGAATCATTTCCCTGGTGAAGAAAACACTCTTCACAACAGTTGGTTAGATCAAGAACACTCTCCAGGAGGTAAGTGTATCTGTGTCAAAGTCAACAATCAAGAGAAGGCTCCACCAGTGTGAATACAGAGGGTTCACCACAAGATGTAAACCATTGGTGAGCCCCAAAAACAGGAAGGCCAGATTAGAGTTTGCCAAACAACATCTAAAAAAGCCTTCACAGTTCTGGAACAACATCCTATGGACAGATGAGACCAAGCTCAACTTGTACCAGAGTGATGGGAAGGGAAGAGTATGGAGACGGAAAGGAACTGCTCATGATCCTAAGCATACCACCTCATCAGTGAAGCATGGTGCTGGAAGTGTCATGGCGTGGGCATGTATGGCTGCCATTGGAACTGGTTCTCTTGTATTTATTGATGATGTGACTGCTGACAAAAGCAGCACAATGAATTCTGAAGTGTTTCAGGCAATATTATCTGCTCATATTCAGCCAAATGCCTCAGAAATGGACAGCGCTTCGCAGTGCAGATGGACAATGACCCAAAGCATACTGCAAAAGCAACCAAAGAGTTTTTGAAGGGAAAGAAGTGTACTGTTTTGCAATGGCCAAGTCAATCACCTGACCTGAATCCAATTGAGCATGTATTTCACTTGCTGAAAACAAAACTGAAGGGAAAATGCCCCAGGAACGAGCAGGAACTGAAGACTGTTGCAGTAGAGGCCTGGCAGAGCATCACCAGGGATGAAACCCAAAGTCTGGTGATGTCTGTGTTCCAGTCTTCAGGCTGTAATTGACTGCAAAGGATTTGCAACAAAGTACTGAAATGTATATGTTTGATCTATGGTTCTTATTCTGTCCCACTACTTTTGGACCCTTAACAAGTGGGAGGCACATATGCAAACTATTATAATTCTTACACCGTTCACCTGATATGGATGTAAACACCCTCAAATAAAAGCTGACAGTCTGCAGTTAAAGCACATCTTGTTCGTTTCATTTGATATCCATTGTGGTGGTGTATAGAGCCACAAATGTTAGCATTGTTTCGATGTCCCAATATTTATGGACCTGACTGTAACTATTAAACAGCTCAACTGCCTTCTTAAAGGGATACAATGCAACCTTTTCATAATTTTAAATCATTTTCTTGAGCCAGTATGTGCTAAAACGACCCTTTACAGGGTTAATGAAATGTCACTCAGATCCCACTGCCCTCTTTGTCCAAAATATCACACTTGCAGCTTTAGTGTGTTGGTCCCAGTCCCTTTGTGGAACTGACATACCTGGCGTTGCAGTCTGCTTCCAGCACATTTCCTGCATGTTTTAGATAATGAACACAGCTGATTTGTTTGATCTGGTGATGAATCACTCCTGTAGAAACTAAGGAAGGCTGAGGAGACATTTCGGATGTTAGATTAAGGTGCTAAAAAAATGAATGCACAGTGAGGAGTTAAGTTTCACTTTACTTTGACTAACAGACACTAAGGGGAGCTAAAAGCAAGCCAAAACTGCAAAGTATCCCTTTAAAATGTGAACTCTGAATGTTTCCTTACTCACTGATCATGTTAAATAATTAAATTAAATAATTCTGATTCTTAAATTGAAGTTATTGTGATTTTTAACTTTTTTCCATAATCAAGTCTTTACATTATAAGTATTTAATTCTAAGGGTTTATACTTTTGTGACTGTGTTACTCTAACCTTTATTTTAATTAATTATTTTACAGACGATCATGTTACATTGTGACTGAGTACAATCACTTATCTAATTCAGGAGAGGAACAAAAACAAAGACTAGCTGATCTTTTCTCTAAGCTACAATTTGTATCCCTAAATTTTGGCCCAGGCTTCCAGGATGAAGCCATTGCCTTGGCCACATTTTCTCTAGGCTGCCATCAATGGACAATAGAAAGAGTCCAGAGAGGGTGAGGGATCAGGCCTTGGCTTTTCAGAGGAGAGAAAGCTAAAAGTAAAGGCAGGAACCACTGTGGGAGGGTCATGTGAGCGAGCAGCTAAAGGGAGATGTGCCAGGAAGGTTGTATAGGGGTGGAACAGTGGGACTGCTGTGTCTGATAACAGCTTTTCAGTTGCATGAAAACACATGCAAAGTCACAGTGGCATGCAAACAGAGACAAAGGCGCACTCATGCACGGGGCAAATGGGTTCAGAGCAGGAATGAAAATGGTAAACTGCAGATTATGTCAGCTAAGTGTTGTAAAACATCTAACTCCCGCAACATAATTGTCTTATTCTGGAAATTCTCAGATTATTTTATAAACATGCAACTATACATTTAGTACTGTTACTAGTTATACCCCGGTATTGAAGTGTGGGCAAATACAACAGATCAAGCTTGCAATTTGAAAGTAGTCTTTGAGCCTCTGTTGAGCTTATGAAACTTTGTTGGGACTCACGATAACCCAGGGTCCTGACAACTGGCCAGACACAACCCCATAATAAAACCCACTGGACCAGAATATGAATGTCCCAAATTTAGGAAAACATCCCATGGAGCAGTTTGTAGGTTGACAACAATCATTTGCGTGAAGTTTGGTGTGAATTGCATTATGCATGTGTTATTCAGGGCCTAATATCTGTCAGGGGGCGGAGCTAAAAAGATATCAACCAATGACCACATGATTGTATTGGGTGCCTTTGTGTGATGACACATAGCAAGTTTGGTGCAGTTACGACCTCGTCTGTAGGAGTTATTACAGTTTTAAAGGTGTGTAGGGGCGCTGTGGTGATATTATACAATGTTCACCAACCGTTTGTGCCTCATTGGCTAAAGGGCATGATTGTTGATTGCCATGTTCAGTCTCATGCAGATCGGAGGCTGTTTGTGGAAGTTACAGTCAAACGTAAGGTCACGACGTCACGCCAGATTTCGCCATGGCATCAAAGCCCCTCCCTTTCTGGAAAGCTATCAGAACTGAATGGTCATTACAGCATCATGAAGACAGTCTATGACCTTAGTGTCATGCTGACTAAATTAGAGGGGACAAATATGGGCATTTCACCATAAAACAATAGACTTCCTGTTGACAGGGGGTGGAGCTTAGGTGATGTCAGCTGTCCACATTGTCATTGTCTTGAGATGTGGTCAGTGATCACACAGATAATGTTTGATATAGATTTGATCATGCGCATGGAAGTTCTTACGTCAAGTAATAATGGCGAAAGGTCAAAGTTTGAGGCTTAGCCATGCCCACACCTTTCAACTTTTGAAAAATCCAACGGTTTATTTTTTCCCCTATGTCTTAAGAGTATATAGCAGAAGTTTGAAGGCGATTGGTGAAAAGGGCAATGGGGCATCACTCTCCAAACGACGTGTGCGAAAACCACTAAATCGAGTACTTGGACAAAAATGGCTTGACTTCATGTGCAACCTTGACCTTGGCTCCAAGAGACTTTTTTGTAGGTCCCAAGGCACTACATTAGTGTACCAAATTTCGTAGTTCTCGATTAAAGCACGGCTTTGGGCTGACAGTTTTAATGGTTCTAGGGTGTGCTACTTCAGAAAATAGACCACGCCCACCAACCAATCACGTTCATTTCTATTGGGGATCAGACTAGAATTACTCACCATAGATTTCGTGTCGATATCATGATAACTGAGGAAATGAGATGCCAACGTATTTACATGGCGTAATGGCGAATTTTGCCATGCTCCCAAAGCCCCGCCTTTTTTTGAAACCTGTCAATACTGGACACCAAGTTACCTCAACTTTTCTACTGCTATTTGCCAGTGATTGCTGGTGATTGGGTGAAAGGAGTCAAATAGCGAGCTGTGAAAAAAAGAGTGGCGTGGCGACAGATCAAAGTTTGAGGCTTAGCCACGCCCACACCTTTAAACTTTTGAGAAATCCGACAGTTGAATTTTTTTCCTTATAGCTTAAGAGTATATAACAGAAATTTGAAGGTGATCGATGAAAAGGGCGACGGTGCATCATTCTCCAAACAACGTGTGCGAAAACCACTAAATCAAGCACTTGGACCAAAATTGCCAACCTCCTGTGCAACTTTGCGCTTAGCTCCAAGAGACTTTTTTTGTAGGTCCTGAGACACTACATCAGTGTACCAAATTTTGTAATCCTCAGTCAAAGCATGGCTTGGGACTGACAGTTTTAATGGTTCTAGGGGGCGCTATTTAAGAAAATAGGCCACGCCCACTGGAATTTCACATCAGATTTTTTGGGGGGTCGAACTAGGATCACTCACCAGAAGCTTTGTGGCGATATCTTTAGAAATGACAAAATTGGAGGCAAACGTATGGCCACGGCTTGACTTCGCCGAGCCACTACAGCCCTGCCCTCTTTTGAAAACTCCCATACAGTGACGCCAAGCAACCCCCACTTGTCTTGAGTTACCAGCTACAAATATGTGGTGATTAAGTGAAATGGGGCGATTTGGGACCTATGACAGTAAAACTTGACCTTTTTGGTCCTGGGGGGTGGGGCTTGTGTGATGTAATCATCTGACCATTCAGTTTAGTTTGTGGCTGGATGTCAAATGACCACAGAAATTTTTGTAACTCTACTCTATTTGAGTATGAAGTTATAGCCATTTATACTTTTTTTGAGTAGTCGAACTTCGAGGCCTGGCCACGCCCCCTCAGCATATACGAAAAGTCAGTTTTATTTTTTCTATTTGATCGCCCATCCCTTCTGAGCAATTTCCCACAACTATGGAGACAATCATGCGAAAAATTATCGAGTAAATCCATCAGAAGTGGATCCCAGAAATGGCCAAAAGGGTTCAAAATCACCACTTCAAACCAAAATGGCCAACTTCCTGTTTGATGTTGACCATGGTTACAAGAGGCTTTTCTGTGTGGACTGTTGAGTACTACAAGTGTACAAAATTTCATAACTGTACGACAAACTAAGGTTTATGGAGGGGGGTATTTTTCCACATTCTAGGGGGCGCTGTGGAGCTAGTTTTATTGCTATATTTTTGGGACCTTTAAAATACAAAATTTTACACCACGCCTGACATGTGCAAAAATTCCTGAGTTTTCGGGTATGTTAAAGCCTCCAAAAAGCCAATTTACTTGGCAGGAGAAAAATAAACAGAGCATAACACCATATTGGAGCAGGCGGAGGGAGACTAAGGGTCTTAGCACACCTCTGTTGTCGCTTGGCTTCCTGGGGCTGGAGGCTAGGAGGGAGATCTGGCAGTCCGGTTGGGGTCTGGGGTGGTGGATTGCTGTGCTCAGCGTTGGACGGGGGAGCCTGCTCATCAGCACCCCAACAGAAAGAGTCGAACTCTTGGAACCAGTAATGGTTGTACCCCATTTGCAGCAGTACCTGGACCAGAGTGAATAGGGTGTGCATGGGGAGCGTGAGTGGGTGTCCGGCGTGCATTTTTGTAAGTCTTTGGTTGTGTGTGTTTGTGTGAGCATGAGGGAGGGAATGTGTGACTGTGTCTGTGTATGACTGTACAGTATATGTCAGGTGGGACCTTTGACTCCTCCCTTCTCCTGGGACTTCTTTTGATATAGATCTTTGTCTCCCCTCTTCCTGCCACACCTGGTGTGGAGTGCGGTGCCTTGGTCTGCCTGGGTCGGGGCTCCCGGGTCAGGGAGTTAAGATTTTTGGCATCTGCCTGACCAATCCCGGTGGCTGCCTGGTGGGGTCTGGGTCCCTGGGCTTTGCTGGGTCCCCGGCCGGGGTGGTCGCCCCTGGGTCCGGGGTCATCGGGTCCCGGGCTCGGCCGGCTAGGGGGTGGGAGGCTGCGGGCGGGCCTGTGGGTTTGCCGCCGATATCTCCTGGGACTCTGCCGGCTGCTGGTTGTGGTCCCCGGGGCGATCCTCTGCACCTCTCGAGGGGGGCGGGGGCTTTTCTGTCACAGTCTCCCTGGAGTTCCTGTGCTCTGGGGAAACTCCTGGATCTCTGGGACTTGGAGCTCCCTCCGTCTCCTACACATCTTTGGGGGGCAGATCTGTGGTCCCTCACACTCTCTATTGGACGCTCCTATCGAGAAACCTTACATAAACAAGCGCGTGTACAAACACAGGTGCTCACATGGTGCTCTCATAAGTATGGGCTTGGGCACGTTCAACACAGGTCTTAGGACTGTGGCGGGCACTTAATGCACTGTGATTTGTTATTGTGTGATTGTTCAGTTAAACAATGTTGATTATATATTTCTTCAAGTTGACACAGTGATAGCTTGGTTTTGTTGCATTGTTGTTGTGTCCCTTTTTTTTCTCTCTCTTTCTGCAGCTGATTCTTGCTCATAATTGTTTATTTTTGTGACACCCCCCCCCCCCCACCCCCCCACCCCCATCTTTTGTCTCTTCCTTTCTCTTTCACCTCTGTCTCTGTGTCTGGTCAGAATTAAAAAGCATTCAAAAACAATAACAGTAAAGTTTTAAGTATCAGGCGTGACATTAAAAGCAGATGCTTGGATGCTCCACCTGAGAGTAAATCTGTAAGGCTTGTCACCAGCATTCAGACATCAATTCTGTTTGCGTCACAGCCAGACAGGACCCCCCCCCCCCCCCCCCCCCCCCCCCCAAAAAAGAAAGAAAAATAAACAGAGCAAATACAATAGGCCTTTGCAGCGCTTTTGCTGCTCGGGCCTAATTAAAATCATAACTAATGCCTTAACTTTAGATTCTGGAACACATTTTATGAGGACAATAACACTGAGCAGACGCTTTAAAGGTGCATTATGGAGAAATGAAGTAAAAATGACATCCTGTGGTAAAATGTGGTTACTGCAACCACTTTAAACAACTGAAGCTTTTTGCTGACCATCGTCAAATTACAAATGTCGGCACTGCAGTATTAACTCGCAGGAGACATGGCAACCCCCACATTCACTGATGGTAAACAGTAGTTACACCCCTCCTTCCTTTGTTTTGAAAGGAGAAAAACGGACAATCACTGCAGCCAGCTGGATACGAAATATGTTTCAGTATAAAAATGTCTTAAACTTTAGACTCTTCTGGGATTTTCTCTCTGTAAAATTCTCACCTTTAATTCTGCACCTTTAATTGCAGGACTTTTACCTGTGCAGTAAAACAAACTGCTCCAAATCTTATCTCAAATGCACCTTTGACATTTTTGTGTTGCAATTTTTTTATTATTGCTTGTTGCTATCCATCAGGTGGTCCAACGCCACGGCTTTATGTTACAGTTAGAAAATGTGCTTGCAGCATTTTTGCAAACTAATACTCGATAATCAGTAAATAAATGTCATGGAGTTAAACCCCTGCTGTTACCAACTGTTCCTCTGCTGAAAAATATCAGACTGGGTTCTGACCTTTGCCACAGTCCAATTCAAGCACTTTCAATGGGAGTTTCTAAGAGTTTCCAGCGCCATACACTTTCCACAATATGGCACCTATTTTACTCCCTAGATTAAAACACGTCACTGAAGACGTCAGATCAGAGCTTCCATTGGCGTTGTAGTATTTGTTTTGTAAGAACAGCTCTTGAGTTGACTCACCTCTAAGAGCCACGTGCCAAAGAGCAAAGTAAACTCCTTCATCTGCTGGGATGCTGCAGCCAGAAGGACTCAGTCCAGCTGTAACTTCAGATCAAACAGCCTCCTGCATGATTTTGTCATATATTCGTATTTGTGCTTAAGCAGTCAGGCACTATAGCTGTTGCATAACCAGCCTGGTTAGTTACATTCACTCGGCCGCTTTGGGACGTGTGACCGGTCCCTGGAGGTTAAACAAACACTAGTTAACCTTGTTTATTTACCCGTTTGTCCTCATTCTTCGTGTCTGTGGCAGCAGCTCTGCTCTGCGTGCTGCTGCTGGTGTTACCTGTAAACAAAAACACGTCCTTCTGCTTTTTCGCGTCTCCTCCGCAGCTATGGCGCGTCATGCTCAACCCGGAGAGGCTCTTAGCCACGGATCCCACCCGGTTCAGGTGTCCCCAGTCTGAGGTTACAAAACCAGCCGACTTCCTCCAGTCCCGGGATCCAGGTTCCGGTTTACCCAGGTGCGCTCGTTCGACGCCGGACCCTGAGAGGAGCCGGTGCCGCTGAAACGTGCAGCCCGCGCGGGCTGTCAGAGTCTCTCCCGCCGGCCCGATTACTCTAAGTCGCACCAGAACCGAACCAGGACGGATGAAAGCCCGATCCAGAAGCCTCACCGTGCGGCACAAAAGCATGGTCGGTACGCCTCCTCAGGCGGGTTTTAGAAAACCTGATAAAGCGGTGAAACGGCTAATTGTGAGTGAGAGTGGGGGTAAACATGTTGCCCTGTGCCCTCGGTTGGTATATCCCCAAGACCTCCGGTTGACCGATTATCTCCCCCAGCCAATGGGAGCGGACGCGCAATCGCAGATAGAAAAGGAGCAGGAGGAGGGAGGAGGCATTTAAAGGTATAATTCATCTAATTAAGTTACATCACCGACTTTGTGGTGGAAATAGTCCAGATGATGGTTTTAAAAGTAAATCATATCCAACAGAGAGCTGGTTAGAACTAGTGAGGTCAGGACGAGAGTTTTAGGTCTAGTTTAGAAGAATAGAAGCTACTGGTTTGTACAAAAAAATATAAGAAAATGAAAGATTAACTCAAGACTCAAGACAACTGTATTAGTCCCCGAGGGGCAATTCGAGACAGCATTGTGAAGCAGCCGGCACTAAAATCTCTAAATTCTAAAAACACAACCAATTTACACATTTGTAAAACCCATAAAACCTATATACACATTCATGTCATATCCTCACATGTGAATGACCAACAATGAGTAAACCTTTGGCTCACACACACACACACACACACACACACACACACACACACACACAAACACACACACACACACACACACACATGCATACATGTAACTACATGCACACACACATACAAGTAATGCACACGCCCCCTATCTGCACTGAGAATTAAGAAGAAGCACAGCTCTGGGAACAAAGGAACTTCTCCTCCTCTGTGTTTTACAGCATGGGCATCGAAGTCGGCGTTTGGAGGGCAGCCACTCGAAAACAGTATGAAGAGGGTGTGATGGGTCTTTAATGATTTTCTGTGCTAAACTTCCTGTATGCTGGTCACATTGAGAAGTTAAGTTTCGCAGTGGTACTCCAAAGATCCGAGAGCACACCTTGACGGTGCTTTGTAGACGGTTTCTATACTTCAGGCTGACAGAATAAAACCAACAGGGGATGGAAAATGTGATAACACTCTCTATAAAAGAATAATAGAAAGTCAGTAAAATGTCCTTCCTGACTCCAAATGAATTCAACTTCCTCAGGAGGTAGAGTCGTTGCTGGCACTTTCTGAGGATGTCCTCAGTGTTGGAAGCGCAGGAGGTGATCAAAGGTGGTCCCTAGATATTTATACTCTTCAATCAGCTCCACTGGCTGTCCATGAATGATAGCGGAGGCAGCGGTAACCAGCGCTCTCTGTTTGTTTGAGAAGGATACCACCATCTCCTTAGTTTTGGTCACATTCAGCTCCAGGCCTGCAGTGTCACACCAATCCACAAACTCCTGCAGGACCTGCCCGTGGTAAACAGTAGGGCCTGACAGAAGAGACAGGAGCACAGTGTCATCAGCGTATTTTACCATATAACTGTCAGGCTGGATGGATCTACAGTCATCTGTGTAGAGAATGAACAGTAGAGGAGACAACACACAGCCTTGTGGGGTGCCAGTGGAGGTGTAAAGAAGGTCTGAGAGATTAGTCTGCTGCATTTGTCTTTAAAAAACAATGAAACTCAGAAAGCAAACAATACATATATTTATTGCATGTATCATGCAAACTTCAACAAATATGCACAATATGGAAAGCAGCAAACTGCTGTGACATAAAAGCCAAAAAGCAGTAGTGTTTATTTTACCGCATTTTACAGTGAGAGTGAAACAGAATCACTTAACATGGTTAAAACGTGCTATAGACACATTAAAAGCCAAGTACTGTGTGACCCCTATGTATGGGTGTATGTGATCGCCCATCCCCCAGAGTCATTGTCTGCTGTTATCGGAGCTGCTGGGTGTCATCATGGCTCAGACAGATAACGCTGAAGGCCAAAACCCTAAGAGATGAATTATGAGACAGACTTAATGAAAACCAGGGGCATTTCCCTTGCTCTGCATTTTTTCATTTAATTTTCAAGGACTCTGCAAAAATAAATAAATAAAATAAAACAGGTAATGTCAGTGCCATGAGGAATTGGTGACAGCTGTTTTAGTTTAAATGAAGACTTCCTATTGCACATCTGCATTATTCATTTTATTAACACCGTTTTGGGCTTTTCTGCCACACCTGCGCTGCATAAACATGCAATTGTAATGAACATTTGCACTCTGTGCAAAAGACAGAACGAAGCGTGATGGTGAGTGGGAGGTGAGATACAGAGGGTGTGAAGGTGGGAGGAAGCCAATAAAAAGCCCGCGGCTCTGCAGAGTCTGACTTTCAGTCAGCAAAGCCACAAACTCGCCATGTGGGATAACTTTTTTTTAAATGTCTCTACTATTCTTTGCATTTGTGGTTTTAATGGGTTGAAATTAAACATGAGTTAGCCAGCCAGGGGTAGCAGTAGAATGATGGCACTAATACCTAAAAATTTGTGTAAATGTAAAAGTTACACTATAATAAATATGTTTATTTCCATCAGTGTGCACTCTACATTTAAAACCTGCGATATGCCGTTGATTCCAGGCGTTCTGCTTGTTTTGTTTGTCAGCCATGATGGTGTTTTAACTCTATACACTTCCTCTTCATTTCCAGCTGAACAATGTGATGTGGTTTTGTTCATCATCCCTCTGCTTCCTAATACATTATGCAACTCATCAGCTGTGTGGTGTGGATTTTCTCATGAGAGCTAGCTACATTTTTTCAGATATAGTTTGTATTCATTTTTAAAGTGTTTTTATTTCCCTCTATTTTAAATCTCTATTTACATAATAGAATCAATGAAAATATGAAAAGAAAACTTCTAAATAATTTCTTTTTGGCATCAGTATTTATAACAAAGGTCTCGTCGCTGGCTGTAGAAATCAACACAGTCCGTTGGTTCGAACTCTTTATCACATATTTTTGACCTTGTGGAAACCAAAAATGTAGATTATTTGAATGTGCCTGTTTGGTACATACGTTTTTTATTTTATTTTATACTTTAAAGGAACAATATGTAATAACTTTACTGTGAAATAATCTAAAAACCGTCTGTTTCCCAATTATGTTTGAAGGAAGGTTATAATGAAACAGCTGGCTGGAAGGTTGTTAGTTTTCCTCTTTTCAAAATAGCCAAAGACAGACATACTCTTTGCTTACAATCATTGAACCCGCAGGGTTGCCGAATCTAGGTGAGGTAACGCTGCAACACCAGCATTTGTAATCCAAAAAGCTCCAGAGTTTATTTAAGAAACTGAAGTCAGTAAACAGGAGCGACCCAGAATTTATTTCTTGTACCCCTAAGAAGCTGTAGATGTCATAGCATTGTGTCTATGTGATGTTCAGCTGTAAAACCAGCTTTAAAGCATTTTTTAAAAGAAAATGAGTCTGATAAATAGTCATTACGTAATTTTTATCGATAAGCATATAATCGGTGTATTGCTGAATAACTACACTCTTAGTGAAGACCCCAAGGGAGACTCTGACTTTGCTGCTGGAACTTTTATCTTGTCTTCAGTCTGGGAATGCCTTGGGATTCCCAGGAAGTGCTGGAGGGTGTTTCTAAAGACAGGGACACGCCTTGGATTATGTTTATGTATTTTGCAGACACTTTTGTCCAAAGCAACTTACAAGTGATAATGAAGCCAGCCGGTTTCCCTTGAGGCTAACAACAAACACTAATCAGTCAATCCTAGGTGGCAGTGAGGCAGCATAATGACTCATGAAAGGAAGTGAACAAGGAGTGGACAGTAGAGTGGGGGACGGGTGCAAGGAGGGTCCTAGTTTAAAAGATGCTGTCTGAAGACTTGGGTCTTCAGGAGTTTCTTGAAAGTCGATAAGGAAGCCCTGTTCTGGTAGTGCTCGGTCGTTCCACAGACACATGGAAAGAGTTTGGATTGTCCTGACCATGTTGTAGGCACTGCTAGCCGCCAATCCTTCGATGACCGGAGCAGCCGAGCCGCACCATCCAGGACTTTGTATGCTAGTGCTAGCAATTTGAATTTGATGCATGCAGCTAGCGGTAGTCAATGGAGCTCAATGAACAGAGGGGTGACGTGTGCTCTTTTAGGCTGACTTAAGACCAGACACGCCGCTGCATTCTGAACCATTTGAAGAGGTCTCGCAGTACAGGCTGGAAGACCGGTTATAAGGGCATTGCAGTAGTCGAGGCGGGAGATGACAGGGGATTGCACCAGGAGCTGCATGGCATATTGTGTTGGGTACGGTCTGGTCTTTCATATGTTATACAGCAGGAAACGGCATGAACAAATGACAGAGGCAATGTGATTGTAAAAGGTCAGCTGGTCATCAATCACAACACCCACATTTCGAACCGTCTTTGAAGGAACCTGAGATAGGGAATCATTGTGGATTAAGACGTTGTCGTATGGATTGTTTTGCTGGGATGACAAGTAATTCAGTTTTAGAGAGGTTGAGTTGAAGATGGTGGGATTTCATCCATTTTGATATGTCAGGAAGACAGTCCGAGATTCGTGCAGAAACTGTCATCCGGCGGCAATGACAGATGGAACTGGGTGTCATCGGCATAGCAATGGTAGGACAAGCCATGTGATCAAATGATCTCACCTAGTGAGTTGGTGAATATGGCAAATATTGAGGATTAAGCTGTATCATGTCTTTATGGGATTCACTAACTTTAGCAAAACGCTACTAATGGAAATTAACCGATAAGTTGTTGACTCGGGTATTTTAAACTCTTGAAAGCTTTAACAAACTCAGCAGGAACAAGTGGACAAACTGAGCCTTACCTCCAGAGATCTAGCCATCTGCTTTCTTTTATGCATCCGTTTTTCACCCCTATGACAACAACTGCCTCCTTTTGGTGCATTTGACTACTTCCTGCTGCACACTCACAGCTCTTTATTGGTCCTTCTGCTACTTCTGGATTCAGACTGCATTGCTCTTCAGTGAAGAGGCCTGAAGGACCTGGATCTGAGCCAGCTGGCCTGCATTCAGTATAGACGAGGCACAAAAGCAAAGACAGGCAGCATTAAGAATGTTCATGCAGTGCAGATCATGTGTTTTCAGCTCTATTGTACTCCTCTCTATGCTTCAGTTGCACTGACTATGCCTTTTTCTCTTTTTAATTGTTGAGCTAACAGAGGCCAGTAGGTTTTTATGACAAATGCTGTCCTGCAAATACCCTAACCCTTCTATAAAAACATGACTCGATCTATGTGAATGCTGAAGTCTCTTGAAATATTTTTAAAATGTCCTTGTTCTTTAAAAGAATTCTCTCCATCCAAGAACATCATCAGAAAGAGGACACTGGGTGAAATCTTTAATTGATTCAGAAGCCAGATAAAATTAGCAAAATATACAATTTATTCAAAATATGTCAATGCAGCCATCAATATACTCCAGTATTTACAAAATCAGTAGTTCTTTTTCCTTCATGATTTCATTACTAGACAAACGTGCAGTAAGCACAAGCAATGATCTGTGTACAGTTTAAAACACGTCACCGTCGCTTCCTGACCAAAAGCACTTCAGTCTGGATGAATTTATTTAAATACCTCAGTAGTTTGCAGCAGATCTTAGGTCAGTTGATGACAACTGACTCGTGTTTGTAAGGAAACAAAAAATGAGCACAAACATTTTGATCTCAGGTGATAGCTTCTTAATTAGATTAGATTGAAATTTCATACAGATTGCAAGGATTCCGTAGAGAAAATGTGAATCAGTTGTTTTTAAATCTCAAATTAGATTAAAAATGCTTCTTTTTAAAAACTGACTACTTCAAATGGGTCTGAAAGATTTGACCTTTCACCTCTGAATGTTCTCAGGTGATAGCTTCTCATTCATCCAGATTCAAATGTGCTCCTCTCTAATGCATACACAAATACCACCAGAACAGAGGAGATGCAAAAGTATTTACAAACCCATTTATACACGTGTTTTGACACTGTACACTTTATTGGGATTGGGGTAGCAGAATGGCATTATGGGTAATCACATTGGCCACCAAAAGAAAAAAAACTAACTTTGTAAATGTATTTAACTCTTTGGCAATTCAAACAAGACAACAGAGATGCTACTAGATTTAAGGAATAGTTCAGCATTTCTGGAAAGTATGTTTTAAGCATTTGATCCCAGTAGAGCTGTAATGGCAAAATTGGAAAACAAATTAGCTTCAAATATTTTTTAAATAAGAAAAGAAGATATGTCACATGTGTATTCATGAGGGCTGCATTCTACACCTGAAGCTGCACCTGCTGGCTCTTTAAAAAAACTGTTTCTTTTGGAGACTGGGTGTCAGATCAGGTAACATACTAAGATTATTCTCAAATAAGGAGCCAGAATTTTTATTTCACTGGAGTTTGAAAAACTGAAATATCCTAAATTTTATGTTTACTTAGGAAATGAGGCCCATCACTTAAATTTTGATATTTACTGCGACAGTAGTTACAATTTAGCTTGAAATAAATGATATGATGTTTAATTGTTTAATTTGGTCTCATTCTCTTAGGTAGCAAGACAAGACCACCTGTAGTTTTACATCTGTTCTTGCTCTGCTGAAATTAACAATATTCTCTAAAATTGATGGTAATCACATGATTTGAGTCATTATGTCAATATTTGGCTTTTAGTATTAAAACCTGTTTCTGATGGGAGGGTTTAGTAACACACACACACACACACACACACACACACACACACACACACACACACACACACACACACACACACACACACACACACACACACACACACACACACACACACACACTTCCAAAAATGAAACTTGTCCTTTACTCATTTTTGACTGACGAGTTTGTGTTTTGCTCTGGAGACACGAGGCATTAAGACTTATATGACAACATTTATGCATTTTTTTAGACAATAAATTTGTGCATATTTTTAAAAACTCGTCACAAACTTGTAGTAATTCATGACATAACGTTTACAGCTTCTATTATCACCACAAATACAGGGACTGGAGAGGATTCAGCCACACAATGGCCATCAAAAACAAAATTAAAACAAATAACACGGTTATTTGTAGACACAAACATGGACCCATCCCTACAGGATGGCTGGATTTAACAAAATGTACAAAAAAATCTCGACTTGACTTTAACATCTGATTGACTTTTATCTTTTCTGCATCAGAAGGTGCTTTGTCCCCCTAAAATCACTATTCTTCCAGCTCATCTCATGCATTCACTCTCCACACAAATAATAAATACACTCAACTTTAAGAACCAGAATGCCTTTATACATTACAATAATCTCATAAATAAAAAAATGCACAGCAACCACGTTTGTTTAAATTACCTAAAAAAGTGAAGACAAAGTGGATTTTTACTAAATAAAAGCATGAACTATTAGTTTAGGGTGGCTGTGAGAGGATAGTGGTGCTTTAGTGACGGTTGTAAACACAAGTGCAGTTATTTCACTCTGATCCACTACAGAAGTACACTTCTCGGTTAGTTTAACACTGTTTTCTGGCATTTGTCACCTTTTGCTGTTAAACACACAGATGTCGCACGCCACTTCCTGCTACATTTTGTTGTTTTCATCATGAGGCGCAACACAGTGCTGAACAGGTATCCTAGAAAACTCCACGATGGCTTTACAATTAATTTGGAAATGCTGAAAAAGAAGAAAGTTGTTGTTGGACGTTATTTTTCTGGAGGAAATGATAAAAGGTCTGATTCTGATGGGTCTGAGATTGGTTTCTCCTCCACCGTTTCAAATCTCAGACTCTTTAAAAAGAAACCATTTGCAAAAACACGTATTCTCATTCTCCTTGGTTGTTAAAAAAGGAACAAAAACAGCTGCTTAACAGTTTGACCTTCTAACCTTATCAGGTATCATCTTTCAACACATCTGCCTTTGGGCAAGGCAGCAGGAGTTGTCAACATGAAGATGTTTTTAAACTTCTAGACAGTTTCCTGTAGAAGAACAGGATGTCTACGTCAGGAATTCTCCTCCTTTCCTTCCTTCCTCTCATTTACTTCCTGTTTCATCAGCAGTCACATGACCAAGGTGCTACGACACACAGCAGCAGGCCCGCGCCTTCGGCTGCTCCTCCTCCATGGGCTGTTTCAACTTGAGGAGGGGCGGGTCTCCGCTGGCTGGCGTGTAGTAAACCGAGCTGCCATTGGAGGAGACCAATGGCATCCGAGGATCTTCCGAGAGGCTTTTGGTATCAGAAAAGGAGTCTGTGGAGCCGTTGCCAAGGTAGCCGTTGAACAAGGGGTGATTCAAAAGTTTGGCTGCGGCCCTCTGTTTCTTCAGCTCCGACAGAGTCTGAGCACGCTCCTTCGGCGTAGAGTCCTCCTGAGAGGGCTGAGTGGTGATGACCACCCCCTTGTTAGATGATGCTGTGCTTCCATTGGCTGGAGACGGAGGTGGGATGGACGTTGTCGTGGTGACGAGGCCATTCTGTTTGCTGCTGCCATCTTTGAGGATGGTGGGCAGCATGGATTTGTCTGGCAGCTCCACTGCGACAACAGGCTTGAGCTGCAGGATGATAAAAAAAATATCTGACTCTGTCCAAATGACACTGGACTTCCTGAATCCTCCATTTTATCTATTAACGAGATGTTTCATGTCATTTTCAGCAAATCGCTTGATTTAAAAACTGTTTAAGGGAAAGAAAGGCCATGTCTAAAGTTGATAATTTGCCTCTGCAGATTAGTGTTCCTCCTGGGTGGCTGCTGAGTACTGGAGGAAGTCCTTGTTCTATAACTCTTCACACACCGCCACCCAACCTGACATTTATGCTCAGATTGTTATCATTCATGCTTTCTAGCACTCTATATTAGTCACATCGTCTGATAATGCACGTGCAGGAAGCTGGAACAGGAAACACCCCACAGAATCCATTTCTTCTTCTCCTAATAAACAGTAAACATGAAGCTCCATCATCAGAGAATCTGGGTTAGTCACCTGATTATTCTCCTGATCAGACTCTTTCTCCTTCTCCACCTCCTCCTCCCTTCCTCCCCTCCACACGATGGCCTCAGTCTCGTACTCTTTCCGACACAAGTTGTGTCGGTCCGACAAACTGGCTCGTCGAACCACTTTTCTGTGAACAGAGATCCCAAGTCGTCATTTTGCTTTTTATTCACCAACTCATCAGACGTAGTTAGAGATCAGACTGCAGTAGCAGCGGTCTGGCCAGCAGATGTCAGCACTCACCCACGACTGCCTGCGCTGGATGTCCGTCTGCACAGTGAGGTCTTGTGTTTGAGCTGTGACTTCAGGATCGTGTCGTGTTTGTGTTTCAGGTCCAGCAGAATGGCTCTGAACTCTTCATCCTCACACAGATCTGAAGGGACATAAAGGAAGGACCTGGTATGTCAGCTTGTTCCCAATAAAACCAGACACTTTAGGTATCTCAGACTCAGGCGTACCTATGGGAGTCTCTTCCAAAAAGGTCTTGGCGTTGAGACTGGCACCATGCGAGGCCAGCAGCTCTGCCACATGCATCTGAAACAACAGCAGCACATGACTTTGATAAGTTTCAGCAAACCTTTGTGTGCACGTTGTTTTTGTCTCATGTGTCCTGTTTTGTTTACCTTACCTGACCCCAGCAGGCTGCAGCATGAAGGGGCTGCCATCCATCGAAGTCTCTCAGGTCCATGCGAGCCCCCCCCTCCAGAAGCAGCTCTGCAGCCTGCACGTAGCCATTAGCTGCTGCAATGTGAAGCTGCAAAGTATAAAACAGGAAGGCTGATTTGAGTTCAACAGCAATTACTACCGGTTTACTCATATCTCAATTTGTTCTGTGGTTTTATGCTTCCTGCGCTGAGAATGATACGTTTGTAATTATTGATTAAATAATCTGTAGGTTTTTGAGATCCATGTGTAACTGAGAACGATTTAACTTCATAACGTTAAAAAGTTCTGTTCGGGCTAATTGCTTGAATAGATCCATTCACACAGCAGCACTGTAGAGCAGATTCTGCTGTCTAAAGCCACTTCACCCTGCAGTTTCTTTCAGGAAACCTTAAAAGAGGACAGAAAAGTGTAGAGACGGCTTCAGTGCACACACCTGTTTCTCACAACAGGATTTTAAATCATGCCTTGACACTTTGACTCCTCTGACCTACCATTAAACCACTCATTGCAAATTTGTATCAGGTCGACTATTATTTATTATAAATTCAAACAGACAGCATGAATATTTTTATATTAACAACAGTAGACAGGGTGGGGACCGGATAAAAGCTGAGGCCCAAATTCACGAAATGATTGTGTCTATTCCACATGCAATTCAGTGTTCTGCATCCCCATCTAATTCTGAGGTTCCTTGCAGAGGGGCGCTGTAGCTGCTTCATGTACAAAGCTGCACCAGAGTCTCCCTGCGCTGAAGAGATCTGTGGGCATTTAGTTAAGGTATTTGAAGCTCGCTTTCACTGAGAAACCATGTAAATCTTGTTTAATTTGAAATATGAACTGAGTTTTTCATGCAGTGAGTTTCATGGCTGTTGCCAGGCAGAAAACAGCAGCAGAGGATTCTAGATGACAGGTGAAGACGAGTCATACACAGTAAATTCATAAGATGATAAGTGCATTTCACTCTAATATCGAGTGGTTTATAATTGAAAAAATTAGCTTGAGATATTTTTTAGAACGGATTATTTGTAATTCACTGTTAAAATTATTAGCTCAACATTAGCCTCTAGCTTGCTTCTACATAAGAGTAAAAGAAAAGGATGGCAGGGCTTCTTAGGGATACGGCAGGGACAGACCATGCACAGTGGAAACAGAAGCAGTACGATCTTAGGGAATCTGCCTGTGAAAGCTTTAGCATCACAGGAAAAAATGGATCATTAATGTTTACAGTCATTTATTCATGCAGTTTATGAAAGGTTGGAAAATATTGATTCCTGAACTCAAGAATGTTGCGTTTGATGGACTAATTATGAGAAAACTTGATGCCAGCAAAGGTCATATTTTCAAAAGCTTGACAACATCTTTATTTTTATCATCCAATCTGAACAGCAGAACACAAAAAATATTAAGAAGGTTGAGTCCAGATTTCATCACTGCCTCCCTGATCTTTCATTATTTACTAGCTACTTATTTGAGGAGCTCCCCCCACTACAGGTAGCTCTACCTTTCTAGAATCAGACTTTAAAGTATTTTGCAATGTTGGTACAAAACACATATGAAATCTTTTCAAAGTGAACAGGCAACAGGGGTTCAGCTGTGGTCAGCACAGGAGAAACGGTAAACCTATCAGTTTATGAATTATGCTCTCTGATTTGATATCCGTGCACATGGACGTCCTGCCTGCGTAATAAAGATAAGATGGTTGCTGCCTATGATTCATTTAACTTCTGTCTTCAGCACTGTTGGTGACGGTTTCTCTGACCCATCAGCTGTCTTTACGCGTCTGTTTTGTTTCAGCTCAGCTCATTTTGGTTGAGGCCATGCTTTAAAACCGCGTGGTACCAGGTGGCACCTACAATCAGCAGGAAAAAAACAGGCAGTCGAATGGAGCAACGGCAGCCGGTGATGGGGGCCAACAAAGTATGTAAGGAATGTTAAGGTCAGCCAGGTTATGGAGGGTTTATCTGTGTCTGGTTTTAGGATTAATGGCTGACCCCCTGACAGAGACATCTCTTTAGGAATGAGGTTTAGAAAAAGAGTTATTATTTTGTTAAGAAACATTTAAAATAATGAAAGGCAGGAGGGTTGGCAGTTTGGGGTTTCATCCTAAGCAACAAAATAAACTGAAAACAGGGAAAATAGGAAAGAACCACATGTCCGGTGTAAGAGAGCTGCTACTGGAGGAGCAGGTGCAGAGAACCTCATAAACAAACATTAATTTTCAGACCTATATTTTCCCTTACTGAACAATAAGTGTAATTCTGCCGATTATCTACTTTATGTTATTTGTATTACATTCATTTGAACGTTAAACATCAAAAACCAGCTAAGGAAAAATATGGATGTATTTTGATTTAGCAGTTAAAAATGACAGCAGTCCAATTACATTAAACAAATCTCTAAAGTCTGCTCAGCAGCTTAACTCTAATTTGTTTGATTGAAACTTTTTTTTTTTTTTGAAGCACATGAATATTTGTGTGGGAGTGTGTGGAGGAACCCCAGCAATACGAAATGCCCTCATGGAGTCTCCGACTCCACAAGGAGCTAAAGCTGGTCGGGGTCAAAGCGAGGTGCAGAGTGGAGTCGCTCTAAGCTCAACGTAAACATCAACAAGCTGCAACATCTGGGCCACAGTTCTACACACATCCATGCAAAACGAATAAATATGTTCGAACAGAAAAGCCTGGACACGGTTGAGACGTTAATAATAGAAGGTCCGATTGTGGCAGTCAAATTATTCTTCCACTGGGGGAGGATATGATCAACGGAGCCAGATTTAACAGATTTACCTTCCCCACACTGGATTCAAAACAAACAGAAAATGTTGACCTCGTGCTGCAACTAGGATAAAAAATAAAGGATTGAGTCAGATTTCTGTCCGGATCAAGCTCTCGTTTATAAGTCATGATGCAGTTGCTTTCATCATTCTAACAAAGATCAACAGGATGCATAAAGCAAAGGGACAAGCCGCTCAAATCTGTGGTACGAATTCAGAGATTAACCGGGTTATTTTGGGATGAAACCATGCGTTTCAGCACCGTCGCTAAATCCATGATGCATAATAAAGACTCCATTTAGGTCTCCGACATTATACATCCTTCTCAGGAAATTATATGCAGATGATCCATTTTGAGCCCTGTTTGAATGCATCACTGCTCTGAATGGCTAAACAAGTTCAGGGACCAATTTATGCACTACACCCCTTAATTAATACACAGAGTGCTGACTTACATAAACATGGAGTATTTAGGGAATGATGAATTGGGCTTTTCCAAGGTTTTATTCTCAAGCATGCTGGAATTCTTTCCAATATTTGCTCAAACAGGTATTGCCTTAGCATTCACAAACCTTGCTGTTCAGTTAGATTTAAAGGTGCGTTATATCATGGCGTGACATCAGATTGACTTACATTAATTAAAATAATTTGAAAAACGTACATTTTAGTGACAAAGTGTTGGAACTAACGGTGTTATTTCTAATCTCAACATCAGATCTCTCTGTAATTCCTTTTCTGTATAGCAATAATGTATTTTATCCTAGCACTAATTGCATATACATTACAAATGAAGACATCAACAGCTATGTTGATATAAAAGTTATAATTGAGGATATCAATAACAACAACTGTACTAGTAGGAATTAAGTTTGAGATGTCCCAGAATCCCTAAAAACCTAAAGGTGGCCTTTTAAACATTTATTAGGCAGACTGGATACGTTTAATTCCATTGTTCCGAGCAGAAATTACATTCCAGATATCCATATGAACTGTAGAACATGAAAGTAACATCAGTTATTTTAATAATTACTTTTGCAATGTGGTAACTCAGTTACTAACTCAATCACTTCTTGGAAAAGTCATTTGTAAATATAACTAATTACTTTTATAACATAAGATGCCAAACAGGCTAAATGTGTGTTTTTCCATTTCTCCTTATTGCCCATTTTTACCACTACGTGTTCACTACATTTTACTACTTTGAAGCGAGTATTTAGGTGAAAATCAGCATGAGATAACTTGTGTATGAGCAGAGTGCATTTGACTTGCTTTTGAGAAGATTATGACCGTCTGATGCCTGATTAGCTCTGAAGGGTTTAAATTCTCCTGAGACGCTGCTGCACAGGACAAACGTAAGAGTGCATTCATAATGAAGATTGTTAAATTTTCATTTTTACGAAACACTTTTTGTTCTTCTTGCGGCGTGTGTGGGCAGAAAGTTACCCAGAACCTTCTCAGAGGGATAACGCTAATTACGGGCCTCGCATCAGTTGGTTTGATGTTGCTTGATCTCACTTAGAGGCTTATGCTCAGTATTAGCAATCAATAGCTTAAACTAGCCCAACTGCAGGAAAGAGTTTAACTACTGAACCAATAAATATGATATGGCCTTCAACATAATAATTTTAATGGGCTCTTACAGGTTACATTATTTATTTAGCTGAATCTCAGCTGAAATGTATAACTAATGAGCAAAAATTAAGATTCCTACAGTTTAAAGAACCACTGTTAGCAGATATGTGAGCATATTCTTCTGCATGACATCATCAGTCCCATAATTCTGTGGAGGGCCTTTGCTTCAATAGACGAGTCATCATGAACTATTGCCTTTAGGTTTCAGTCAGACTGAACTTTAACTTTTGCTTTTTGCTGCTGCGTCTGTTATGAGGGACATTCTTGTGCCACGACTCAGATCTGACCAGGCTCTTGGACAGATGGTCTCATATTTGATTCTACGATAGTCTGGTTAGTTCTGGAAAGTTTATGGTTGATTTGCTGAGGTGTACGAATTCTGAGGCAAAAAAAAAAAAAAACCCAAGTCATCAGTTGCTACCACCATGCTTGAAAGTTTTAGAGCTCTCATTCCCTAATGTTTATATGAAACTGCTGTGGTGTCTACTATGAATGAATACCTTGAGTACCTTTCAGTGGAAAAAGAGCTCTGGCGCTCCTGTTTTAGAAAGAAGAAATTAACCGCAGGACTGGGGATTGGGAAAACAGCAGGATTATGAGTCTTACTCATTAATACTCATTTATTTCTACAAATTAAACTCTAACTGCTAATGCTAGTGGTTAGCTTCTACTAGCTCTCTCCTGGCTGCTACATCAGCACAGCCATCCCCGGTCTGAGAGCCAAAGTTCCAAAGACAGTTTTCAGAGTGACCAATCCTATTTGAAAAAGAAGGAGTACTGCACGGTTCCTCAGTGAATGAGATACTTAAATAATCTGTTGATATGCCGTCAATCACCAGCACTGTTTGCATGTCTGTCTGTACAGTAAACATTTACACAAAATCCTAAAGACACCAGATTTTACATTCTAATGTTTATATGAAGCAATAATGAGGGGTTTGAACTTTAAAACTCATTTGAACAGCTGCTTACCAGTGCGGCTCCCTGACAGTCCTGCTGGTTGACCTCTTCTCCTCGTCTCAGCAGTTCCTGAATGTCCTCTATCATCCTCCTCTCTGTGGACGCTCGCGTCTCATTGATCATCTCCTGGGTGATGCCTGTCAAGAGAGCCAGCCGAACAGATGTTAATCAACCAGTACAGATTTTTTAGGGGGTGGGGTCAGGTTTATGTACAACTGTAGCCGACAGGATCAGAAAGACATCTTGGGTTTAATCCATCGTCCTGCTGCCTCACAGCTCTAACCCACAGTCATATTCTAGGGTAGAAGCTTTTGTGTGAATGCAGCCTGTCTGTAAGTTTTATTGTGATATTGACTAGTTTTGGTTTCACATGATCTAAAGGTAGAAGATGACATCATCCTCTGCTGCCCACACAACAACGGTGACAGAAGATTCCAGAATAACACTTGTGGATGCTCTGTGGAAGGTGACAGAAGAATCAGAAACTCTCCATAAAAACTGCTTTTTGCTACTCTGTGTGTGGATGTAAGAATCGGAAAAAGATTTGAAAAAGAATACAGAATGAATATAATGAAGATGCTACTGCAACGCAGGGGCGGATTAAGGACTGAAGAAGATCCGGGGCTTAACACACACACACACAAACACGTGCGCGCGCACACACACACGTGTGACACGCACTAGTCAACATCATATATATTTGTCTTGTACCACATCATTTTTAATCTGAAGCTACAAATTAAGCATATTCAAGGCAGAGTATTGTTCCTGCTACCCCAAAATTCCACTATCTCCGCTCCGGCACTAACTCTGCAGCAAAAATGGTCCCGTTGTAGTCAATCAGAGCTGTTTCACTACTGCGGCCGTGCGGCGCAGTGCGCCGCCGTTCCGTCATCCAGCAAAAATAGGATCGATTCTATTTTTGCCGGATGCCAGAGCACCTCCGCAGTCAATGGACAGAAATCACATGCCTGTTTGCGCACCTCAGGTCTCTGCACCGGAGCGGAGCCGTTGTAGAGCGGGTATAGTATAATTTGAGTTCGGAAGCAAGCGGCAGCAGAAAGCGGGGGTGGAGCGGAGATAGTGGAATTTTGGGGTTAGTGTTTAGTGTGAGATGATAGTAAATATTCCCTTTCTTTCTCCATCAACTTTACCTGATAGTAAGCTAACTTTAGGCAAACCAGCAGCACAACAAATATTTTCAAATAAGACTCACAAACCTGAGTCAACACCAGTCTCATCAAAGCTGGGGTTCTGTTGTGGTACTTTTGGTCTAAAAAACGTCCTTATGTCCATCTTCACTCATGCGTTTCAGGCAGAGTGTAGAAGAAACCAGGCACTGCAGAAGAAGCCAGCTGCTGAAGGGCTTCTTCTTCAGTGGTGGAGGCTCAGGCAGGTATACAAACTACTGCTAGCTGCTCCCTCTCTGTTGGACTTTGGTACTGCATGTTACTTCCACGTTTGAGATCCGGGGCTTTTCATTAAAGATTCGGGGCTTGAGCACAAGTAGCCGGGCCTAACGCCGCCCCTGCTGCAACAATTGGTCTAGATTTCAAGGCTACGCTTTGGTTTTTTATTCAAGAGAAAGCCCAAACTGAAACCCCTGAAATAAATAGAAAAAGCAGACATGCATCACCTGGCTGCATATTTTATCTTCCAGATTCAACTTCACAACATTTCGTGTGACTAATGAATGTGCCCACTCACTCAGTCCTTCCAGGACTCCATTTTTTAACTTAACCTCTGCATTTGTGTCACGCTCATGATTAAAGGAAAAGCCTGCACCAGTGTCAGACGGTGATTGCGAATGAAGGGAAATGAATTTACAATCAGGGTTTAGCCCGAGGGTGCTGAGAAGAACAGGAATCAGGACCTTTTGTGGTTTTCATGCATTACTTTTCCCTTTCTTCCTTTTTCTGGGAGGAATTCTGTTCTTGTTAGAATAGCAACTATATCAACGTTAAACTGTTTCTCTCTGAAAGTTCGGACTGATGGTTCGCTGCAGGTAAGTAACAACATTTCTTCTCACACTACATAAAAGTCACTGAACTTATCTTTCCCTAAAATAAATTATTCGTTTAATAAGTCAAAAGTAATTTTTTCTGTCATTTGTACAAAAGCCATAAAATCAATTTATAAACACAAAGCCTGATTAATTGGTGTCCTCTTGGTCACTTGGCACTGTAGCGTCCACAAATGGTCAGTTTTTCTTGTACAGTTTGACCTCTTAAGTATATGGTCATATGGAGACAGGAGTCGACATTTGTTGCCTTTAATCTGCTGGATACTGCCATTCCATCAGCTGGAGTCCGGGCCTCTCTGCAGCTCTGAACACATGATAACGTATTGTCAACATCATGTTCCCTTCTCAAGGTTCTTCTCTGCCAAGCCTGTCTGCTTATCTAGGCTGTCCTTCACAGAATAAAGGACTGAACCGTTATAATAGTGAATGATCATATGGTTGAATGAACAATAATGGTTGATGAATAATAATGTTTTGATTAATATGTGCTTAAATTAATAAGGTTGATTAATCTGTGCTCCTCCTTGAACCGTCACCTTATCGTGGTGGAGGAGTTTGAGTGCCCTAATGATCCTAGGAGCTATGTTGTCTGGGGCACTTAGTGCCCCTGGTAGGGTCTCCCATGACAAATTGGTCTTAGGTGAAGGGTGAGACAAAGAACGGTTCGAAGGATCTTTCATGGCGGTTAAAACGAAGAGTCGGAGTACCCGGCCCGGAGGGTTACCGGGGTCCCACCCTGGAGCCAGGCCTGGGGTTGCTCCATCAGGGGACTCCATTGTCCTGCTGGGGGACTTCAATGCTCACGTGGGCAATGACAGCTTGACCTGGAGGGGTGTGATTGGGAGGAACGGCCCACCTAATCTGAACTCGAGCGGTGTTTTGTTATTGGACTTCTGTGCAAGCCGCAGTTTGGCCATAACGAACACCATGTTCGAACATAAGGATGCCCACCGGTACACTTGGTACCAGGCCAGCCTAGGTCACAGGTCGATGATAGATTTTGTAGTCGTATCATCTGACCTGCGGCCGTATGTTTTGGACACCCGAGTGAAGAGAGGGGCGGAGCTGTCAACTGATCACCACCTGGTGGTGAGTTGGATCAGATGGCAAGGGAACATGCCGCGTAGACCTGGCAGACCCAAACGCATAGTGAGGGTCTGCTGGGAACGCCTGGCAGAAGAACCTGTCAAGACGGTCTTCAACTCCCACCTCCGGCAGAGCTTTGACCACGTCCCGAGAGCAGTGGGGGACATTGAGTCCGAGTGGGCCTTGTTCCACTCTGCGATTGTCGAGGCGGCTGTTGCTAGCTGTGGTCGTAAGGTGGCCGGTGCCAGTCGTGGTGGCAACCCCCGTACCCGCTGGTGGACACCAGAGGTTCTGGGAGCCGTCAGGCTGAAGAAGGAGGCCTACAGGGCGTGGCTGGTCTGTGGGTCTCCAGAGGCAGCAGACAGGTACCGGAGAGCCAAGCGGGGTGCAGCAGTGGCAGTTGCCGAGGCAAAATCTCGGGCGTGGGAGGAGTTTGGTGAGGCCATGGAGAAAGACCATCGATCGGCTCCAAAGAGGTTCTGGCAAACTGTCCGGCGCCTCAGGAGAGGAAGGCAGCAACTCGCTCACACTGTTTACAGTGGGGATGGGGAGCTGTTGACGTCAACTGAGGCTATAGTCGGACGGTGGAAGGAATACTTTGAGGAGCTCCTCAATCCCACCAATGCGCATTCCGAGGAGGAACCAGAGCTGGGAGGCCTGGGGATGGACTGTCCGATCTCGGGGGCAGAAGTTGCTGAGGTAGTCAAACAACTACACAGCGGCGGAGCCCCGGGGGCGGATGAGGTTCGTCCTGGGTATCTCAAGGCTATGGATGTTGTAGGGCTGTCATGGTTGACATGTCTCTACAACATTGCGTGGTCATCGGGGGCAGTTCCTAGGGAGTGGCAGACCGGGGTGGTGGTCCCCATCTTTAAGAAGGGTGACCTGAGGGTGTGTTCCAACTATAGGGGGATCACACTCCTCAGCCTCCCTGGAAAGGTCTACTCCAAGGTACTGGAGAGGAGGGTCCGATCGATAGTTGAATCTCAGATAGAGGAGGAGCAATGTGGTTTTCGTCCTGGCCGTGGAACTGTGGACCAGCTCTATACCCTTGCAAGGGTGATGGAGGGGGCATGGGAGTTTGCCCAACCAATCCACATGTGCTTTGTGGATTTGGAGAAGGCTTATGACCGTGTCCCCAGGGGCACCCTGTGGGGGACGCTCCAGGAGTATGGGGTGGATGGCTTTCTGTTAAGGGCCATTCAGTCCCTTTACCAGAGGAGCGTGAGTTTGGTCCGCATAGCCGGTAGTAAGTCGGACTTGTTCCCAGTGAGGGTTGGACTCCGCCAGGGCTGCCCTTTGTCACCGGTTCTGTTCATCACTTTTATGGACAGAATTTCTAGACGCAGCCGTGGTGTGGAGTGTGTCGAGTTTGGTGGCAGGAGAATCTCGTCTCTGCTTTTTGCGGATGATGTGGTCCTCCTAGCTTCATCCAGCTCTGACCTTCAGCTCTTGCTGGGTAGGTTTGCGGCCGAATGTGAAGCGGCTGGGATGAGTATCAGCACCTCCAAATCTGAGACCATGGTTCTCGACCGGAAAAGGGTGGCTTGCCACCTCCGGGTCGGGGGAGAGGTCCTACCTCAAGTGGAGGAGTTTAAGTATCTCGGGGTCTTGTTCACGAGTGAGGGTAGGAGGGATCGGGAGATCAACAGGCGGATTGGTTCGGCGTCTGCAGTGATGCGGACGCTGAGCCGATCTGTCGTGGGGAAGAGGGAGCTGAGCCAGAAAGCCAGGCTCTCGATTTACCGGTCGATCTACGTCCCAATCCTCACCTATGGTCATGAGCTTTGGGTAATGACCGAAAGAACGAGATCGCGGATACAAGCGGCCGAAATGAGTTTCCTCCGTAGGGTGGCCGGGCTCAGCCTTAGAGATAGGGTGAGGAGCTCGGACATTCGGGAGGGACTCGGAGTAGAACCGCTGCTCCTCCGGATCGAAAGGAGCCAGTTGAGGTGGTTTGGGCATCTGGTCAGGATGACTCCTGGACGCCTCCCCGGGGAGGTGTTTCGGGCATGTCCTGCCGGCAGAAGGCCCCCGGGTCGACCCAGGACACGTTGGAGAGGTTACATCTCCAATCTGGTCCGGGAACGCCTTGGGGTCCTGCCGGAGGAGCTGGTGGACAAGGCCGGGGAGAGGACGGCCTGGAGCTCCCTAGTTGGGATGCTGCCCCCGCGACCCGGACCCGGATAAGCGGAGGAAGACGACGACGACGACGATTAATCTGTGCTTGAATTACTGAAGTTGAAATAAATATTATTATGATGATCAGTAATGTTTGGTTTAACAAGTGACTCATTATCTACACTCAGACACAATGTTCATTAGATAAATTAAAGTTTAAGTAACGTTTAATGAGAAGTTTGAGAAGTTTAATGAGAAATTAAAATCAATAGTACAATATAATGGTATAACATAGAAACATTTGCAGGTTTACAAGCAAACACACAACTTACACAATGCTAAGAATGGGCGCAGGCAGAAGCATAAGCTTATAAGCCCAGCCCCCCAAACTCTTTGAACTTAAACAAAATTTGAGAATAGCATACCGATTCCATAATTTTTACATCATGTTTGAAATGTATGGGAATATATTCAAATCCCCATTCTAGCTTTATAAAAAAAAATAATAATAATGACCTTTAATGTTTTATGCATTTTTTCATTGACTTGATTCATAATATTTAATCACATTAGATTTAAACATACCCTTAAACTTTACCATTGTTGAACAATCTTTTTGCTCCTGGTCTAATTTATTCCACACATCAACCCCAACACAAGAAATACAAAGTTGTTTCATTTTAGTTCTTACTTTAGGCTTTCTTAACATTTCATACCCTCTGAGATCATGAACACTCTCTGATCTGGAACAGATCCTGAATTTGTTTTGGCATCAAATTATACATCACTTTATACATAAATTGTGCAGTTCTTAATGTAACTAATTCTTTTAACTGTAATTCTTTTAAACGAGTAAAAAGTAAATGTGTATGCTCTCTACAAGCTGCTTTATTTACAAGTCGGATTGCTCTCTTCTGAATTATAAACACAGACTTTAAGTGGGTTTCGTAGGTATTTCCCCACACTTCAACACAATACATGAAATATGGCAAAATTAAGGAACAATACAAAAGATATAAAGCTTTTTCAACTCAAAATTCTTTAACTTTATAGAGAACTGCTAATGATTTCGATAACTTTGCTTTAATTGAGTCAATATGCGGTTTCCAACTTAACTTTTTTTCTATGGTTACACCAAGAAATTTTATTTCATTCACTCTTTCAATTTCTGTATTATTTATTTTGAGATGTGTATCCACTGTAATTGCTCTGTTAGTAAATATGATAAATTTTGTTTTATTTAAATTTAAAGTTAATTTATTTAAGTTAAACCAACATTTTAATGCATTTAATTCTTTCTCAACCTTGTCCATTAATGTTATTAAATCTTTCCCAAAACTTAGAACATTAGTATCATCTGCAAATAGTATGAAGTGCAATGTTTTAGAAACTAAACATATATCATTAATATAAAGAATAAACAACAAGGGACCCAACACTGACCCCTGTGGGATACCGGTGGTCACTGTCAGTAGCTGTGAATCAGTGTTGTTAATGTGGACATATTGGAGTCTGTTCTCTAAATAACTCTTAATCCAGTCATAGGCCACACCCCTAATGCCATATCTACACAATTTTTTTATTAATAAGTCATGATTAACCGTATCGAAAGCTTTGGTCAGGTCTAAGAACACCCCAACAGCATATTGTTTGTTGTCAATTGCATCAGATATTTTCTCGACTAGATCAACAATTGCCAGAGAAGTTGTCCGATCACATCTAAAACCATATTGCTGTTCAGAAAGAATATCATGATGCTCAATAAAGTCATACAATCTTTTATGAAATATTGTTTCTAGTATTTTGGAGAACTGAGATAAAATAGAAATTGGTCTATAATTAGAAAAGTCATGTTTGTCTCCAGCCTTATAGATGGGAATTACTTTTGCAACCTTCATCCTTTCAGGAAATCTTTCTAATTGGAGAGACTGGTTACAAATATGTGTAAGTGGTTTGGCTATAATCTCAATGATTTCTTTTACAACAGACATATCAAATCCATGTAAATCTGCTGACTTTTTACTTTTAAATGTTTTAACAACTGTTATAACTTCATTTTCATTTGTGCCTTGAATAAATATGGTTTTATCTAAATTTGTTATTTTACTCACAGCATCAGCATCTAATTTAGTATTTGATATATCCTTTGCCAAATTTGGCCCAATTTCGGTAAAATACTTATTGAATTCATTTGCAATTTCTTTAGACTGATAAATTTCTTGATTGTCTTTTGTTAGAAAAATATTTGGAAGCCTATTGGTGCCACTACCCTTTTTTATTACATCATTTAATATGCACCACGTATTTTTAATGTTAGATTTATTTCCTTCCAATAATTTGCTATAATAATTTCTTTTACTAGATCTCATAATACTTATTAATTTATTCTTGTATATCTTGTAATTCTGTTCTGCTTCCTCCGTTCTTTTCTTTAAAAAAGTCTTTATACAGCTTATTTTTTTCCTGCAAGCCTTCTGAATCCCCTTAGTTATCCACGGCTTTTTAGCATATTTATTCTTATCCACCTTATAAATCAATGGACAGTTTTTTTCATAAAGAGAAGTTACAATATTAAAAATTTTCCATAAGCCATATTTACATCTTCCACATAAACCTCCTCCCAATTTTGTTCCATTAAGTCAGTTTTAAATGAATTTACTGCTTCTTGATTTTTTTAGCCTTGTAACAACCACAGATTCACTTTGAGTAGTTACAGTTGTCCTTTGTACAACTGTGAAAGCCGGTAAATGATCAGACATATCGGTAATTATAAGACCACTTAACACATCATATTCAAGAATATTTGTAAAAATATTGTCGATCAGTGTCGCACTAGTTCTTGTAATTCGAGTTGGCCGAGTTATTAGTGGATACAGTCCCAGACTAAACATGGAATTAATAAACTCTGTATTTGCATTTTGCATTTGAGGATTCAACAGGTCAATGTTAAAATCCCCACAGACAAAACACATTTTTCTGTTGATTATATCATCATACATATCAACTATTTTTTCTTTAAACATTTCAACACAAGATCCTGGTTTCCTATACATACAACTGACTAACACATTCTTAGACTTTTCCATTTGTATTTCCACAGATACACACTCCATAATGTTATCCATAACTAATGTCATATCACCCACCAACGTCACTGCACATAGATATTTTCTTAGCCCCAAATCAGAGCATCCTGTATCTGAAAGAAGGCGTGATGTTCTGAGGGTTTGTTGTTAACACCCCTTAACGTGGCACGTTCCGACTGGCCAAGTAAATCATAAAATGAGAATATTAGAACAGAATCACTTACGGAGTAATTTCAGCATTTCAGCATTCCAGCATTCTGTGAGACTCAGCATCCTGTTAGTTGAGCTAACTCTGACTGGCCATCGGAGGAAAACTCTCTAGCCACCGCATCTCTTGACAAGCTTTCGACAAGCTAAAAGCTGCCTACAGCTGACACAGCAAAAAGGTTCCTTCAGCTATTCAGAAACAGCTGCTCTAGACGCAAACTAGTTCCAGCCTATGTGCCTGGCGACATCTCTGGACTGGAGCATCGGTGCTGTACTTAATCTACTGAACCTTGGTGCCCAGAGGTCATCCGACCTCCCTGACCTCCGGATCCGTGAAGAGGGTCTCCAAAGAAAGGGTGAGGTAGACACACAAGATTGCATCTGATGCCATTTTGATAAGAACCAACTTCATAGTTTAATGCAAAATAATTCCTTTTCACACCCAGAACTCAGTTCTTCTAGATACAAGGTTCTGATAAACACACACCATTAAATCACCACACATCACATCCCATCCACTTAGATTCATCCATCACAGTAGCCTTGGTTAGCTTGTCATATATATTTTTTTTGTTTAGAAAATAAATGACTTATCTTTTATAAACCTGACTCTGTCTGAATTGAGGTGTGTTTCATCCCTGAATAAACAAAGAATCCTAGAATCTTCTGATTAAACATCCAAAGACCAAGCAGGTTGATATTCTATATTTATATAGAGTATCACATCTTATTGGTCATAAGGTAATATATTAAGCTTAAAAGCAACAATATTTACCCTCTACATCATCCTATGCACAGCGCATGGGCAGAGCACCATCACTGCTGAGAGATGTATGTTAGGATCAAGAACGCATAGGCGTCTGAACCATAATATCATAAAGGGCCGTAACCCCAAGTGTCTCTGTCCAGAATGTGTACTTCAAAAGTGTGTTCCTTGTCCTTCATGAAGGACATGGTGAGGCCAGTAACTGTACTTAAATAGAAGATCTTAAGTGATCAACTTGTAACATCAACAATAACTATCTATCATTTTGGAGCTAAAACATTCCTAAATTATTACTGTGTACCCCTAAAAACACCCAAAACACAATACATACATTATTATTATTATTCATTTTATATCTAGTTAAAACATGATTATGAATGTGTGTTTAAATTTAACTGAGAATATAAATCTGCATTATTTTTGCTGGTTTCTAATGGTCTGACTGGTCGACTGGAACCTTCAATCCAAGTAGTCTGATCTCCTCTTCGTCACTGCAGCTCATCACAGATCAATCTGACGCTACAGGGAGGACAGAGGCAGTCAGATCAGTCGATGCTGCGTGGTGTGTGTGTGTGTGTGTGTGTGTGTGTGTGAGAGTGTGAGAGAGAGAGAGAGAGAGAGAGAGAGAGAGAGAGAGAGAGAGAGAGAGAGAGAGAGAGAGAGAGAGAGAGAGAGAGTGTGTCCCTGCAGCGTCTCTAGAGATCGAAGCCTTATCCGTCGCCACAATGCTGAGAACATTACCAGAGCAATTAGCAATGCTGCTCTCCCTTTGATCGGCTTAATAATCCTCCTTCTCACCTACTGTACCACTATCTGCATTCTGCAGCCCGAGTGAATCCATTGTAAGCAGGGATCAATCGAGTGTGTGTTTTCCCTCTTCAGTCACCCACTGTGTGAGTGTGTTCTAGTATTTGCTCACAACCAGGATGCAGCTAGCCCGGCGAGGTGTACTGTGGCCCATTTGTGATGTTAAAATACAATCTGAGTAATTAACCCTGCACCTTTTTACAGCACAGCGTTTATCATAACGGAGTCTCTCTGACTTTTAGTTTCCCAGAGATGTATAAATATTATTTCAACACACACACGCACACGCACACGCACACGCACACACACACACACACACACACACACACACACACACACACACACAAAATCTGTGTTTACCACTGCCAAGCTCACTGGTATTTGGGATTTGAGACGCCAACAGGCATGTGAAGCAAAAAAATGGACTTTTCTTGCTCGTTCTTTCCTGGCACCAACAGTCGCTACATAGACTCATATATGCAAGATTATGTTATTAATCAGTGTATTTCAGTTTTGATTTAGGCTCCCAAAAAGAAAAACATGTTATTAAAACTATTCAATCACATTCTGCTTTGCAAACATGCTCTTATCTTCCCACAAATGTAACCAGTTTGCACCTGTGCACGTTTTAAACTTTTTTTTTAGATTCATTTAACTCATTCACTGCCAATGACGACTAAACTCGTCATTTGCATTTTTTTTCTGTGTGGGCGTCGGAACGAGCCCCTGCACTGTGTGAACAAACCTCTCAGCTCTAAAGACGATCTTCATCCGCATATGTCACACACCATGTGATCGAGAAGCGGAAAATCCATGTGTTAGGAGATGGTTTTGGGCCGCTGCTGTAAAAAACGTGAGGCGCGAACCGGAAAAGCTTCTGCCGATCACAATTCGACAACGGATTATGAAAGAACGGATAAAGCTCGAAACGCGCTCAAAACTTTAGTCGTCATTGGCAGTGAATGAGTTAAGATACACAAGTCTTTTTTGTTTAAGTTTATGGATTTATTTTTACACTGCCTTGTGTTCAACTTCCTGTCTGGTTTTATATGAATGGCCGAAGCGTTAAAAAATAGACCCAAAGCGTAAATTAGTGACACCATTACGCTTCTGAGATGCGTCCAAGATGCACCACTTTGTGATTGGTGGAAACACACCTATCACTATGACAGCAGCTATTATTACGTATCACGTTTCCCAGGTGTCACACGATGGTTATGAGCCTTCTAGAAACTGCGTGTTTCAGGTCCTTCCATAGAAATCCAATAATTGGGGCTACTTTTTGCTTTTGGTCATTCTTGTGTGTGTTTTGGGTCATGATCCTGTTGGAGGACCCACAATCTACCACTGAGCTCTTAGTTTCACTCCAGAACGCCTCAATGGTCTTGAGATTTCATTGGACCTTTAAAATCTAGGACACCCTGGGCCTGATATAGCAAAGTGGACCCAGAACACAACCTAAAGGCTAGATCTCTGTAGTTATGCTGCTATAGGCTTAGACTGCTGGAGGACATACTGACCACTTTCCACACTCTACTACAATTTGCTCTTTAACTGTATTATTTCCTGCTATTTCAGCTGTTAACTTTATTTTTTCTCTAAGTATTTTTCTCCCTAGAAGAATCTACAATGATGTTCTGCTGAGCTGTGGTAGCCTCATGGAGGGGGCCATCGTCTTGAACACTGCTGCTAACCATTTAAACATTCTCCCTCTCCTGATAATAACATTTTACTTTCTTTGACATTGAATGTGCTACTACTAGTTTACCCATTTAGTTATAGATTCACTAGGATAAATACAATAAAGTTTATCTCTCACCAAATAGAATATTTACTAAGAAATCACAATGTAACCATAGAAACATTACTTGGTATATATGGTGTGTGTGTGTGTGTGTGTGTGTGTGTGTGTGTGTGCGCGTGTGTGTGTGTGTGTGTGTGTGTGTGTGCTCTGTCTTCTCGATCCCCAGTGAGTCATGGTGGATGGCTGCTTATACTGAGCCAGGATCCTCTGGAGGTTTCTTCATGTTAAAAGGGAGTTTTCCTCTCCACTGTCGCTAAATGCTTGCTTAGTATGAGGATTGCATCAAGTCACTGACAGTGACTTGATGCAATTTGCTGGGTTCCATATATAGGAAACTTTTTACTGATTGGCTTAATGAACTGACCTGTATTGGGATGTTTACTATGTGAAGTGCCTTGAGATGACTCGTCGTGATGTGGCACTATACAAATAAACTTTAATTGAATTGAACCAAGCCTCCCTCTATTATTGGCATAATTATGGCATACGATTATTTTTCAGGTCAATAATTTCGTTCAACCATGATTTAAAAGCAATCTGTAATTTTTGGTAAATTTTAATTTAGTATTACTTTGAATTAACAGTTTTTCCAGTAACCAATATGGGCTTTATTATCTTAAGAGGACCTTAACAGTCTTAATCCCAACTTATACACGGTGAGAAATGTATGCCCTTTGAAATGCCAAATATGCACATAAGTTTCAATCTCTCACAGAAAAAGTTGTTTTTAAACATTTTATTATACATAATATGCTTTAGAGAAACTAAAGAATCACTGTCTGGGCTGGAAAAGGGTGGGATTTCTCTTGGGAAACAGAAACAGTTTGACTAACACCCTGTTTGCAGAGTAAGTATGACACAAGGAAGCGTCCTGTTTACAGAAATGCTGAAGTTAAAATAATTAGCAAAAAGTAAACAAATAAAAAAAAACTACATTCACAGTTAAATTAAAACTTAGCTGCCAGGCTCCCAGAGCTTCAGTTCAGTTCCAGCACACAGTCAGAACCTTAAACTTCTCATAAAACTGCCAAAATAAAAGTTCTCAAACTAGTCCTTTAAGCTAATGATCAAGAAGCTGCCAAGAAAAAATGTCTGTGTCTTAGTGAAAATCATCCACAGAGAGAGATTTTTTTTTGTGCACACATCTGCCTGTAAATAAAACTATTTCCTGCAGAATAATAACAAAGCATTGACAAGACTTCAGGATTATTCTGATCCAACGTAAATAAATCCATGTCACTCTGACCCATAACATCCTGCATCCTTCACCTCCCTCTCACTAAAATCCCAGACGAACTGCGGCTGTTTATCGTGACGCAGCGAGAATTTGCCGTGTCCTAATCTGCATCCCAGCTGAGGGGGAGGAGATGGAAACTGAGCCACCCGGAGTGCCGCTCCTAAATCTGCACGGGATGCTAACTGCTGTCTGAGGTCACAACTCTGCTGCAGTCTTCTTCAGCAATCTGTTACCTTAACAACCGATGGAGGAGAGCCAAGAAGCTCAAGCTACAAGGTTAAAGGGGATATTAATGACCGGTACTCCAATCCTGAGCATCCATGTTTTACCCCGCATCATAATGCATCGAGGCACTTTTAGGGTTCTCCAGCTCACTGAAAGAGCAGAAATATTTAGTTTAACCCCTTGATCCACAGATCCCAATCTCTTTAAGCATTTCTACTCTACCTCTGTTGGCCATGGCTGTCTCGATAATGTCCAGCGTCGGATCGTCCTCACAAAGGTCGTAGGGCATGTTCCCGTCAGAGTTTACTGCCAGCAGATCTGCACCACTGTGAGGGAAGAACAGATAAATACATCATTATTGTTCTCTAAATGTTTATCGATAACTAAATAATGCAAATGACAAGATGAGATAAAACTATGATGAGATCATTTATATTCAGAGTGAGAAATGTGTTCAATTAAATTATTTTGTCTCCGGTGCATGTTTGACGTTATATCTTCATTAAGCTTTACTTTCAATTTAATAACTTGTCTAATTAAATCCTAATTAGAGATGTGAGTCACATTCAGTCCAACTATTAGAAATGCATTTATATTAAACAATGGGGCCTGTTGGCCTGTGAAAATTAATCACAACACAACGTCAATAATTCTTTTTAACATTGATTTTATTTTAAAGATTTGAAAGCATTCTTTCTGGTCTCAATTGCATTCCTTTTGTTCAAAAGTGAAGTTGTGATATCTCAATAGAATTCTTAATAGAAAAAGTACAGGTGAAAATTAGAATATGGTGCAAAAGACAATCTATAATTAGGCTTAGACTGAGAGACCATCTAAAGGAACCCTTTGCAGGTGTTTTGGGTTCATTAGCTGATTAGAGTGTGACACTTCCAGTCTGGAATATTGAACCTTTTCACAGTATTTTAATTGTCTAAGATTTTGAATGTCTTTCAGATATTTTACCTCCTGATTCATATAAACTGCAGCTCCAGAAACACCTGAGTGATGTTGATTTTGTTATTATGAATAAAAGCTGAATTATGGATAAATACTTAAAAGATTCTACCTAACCATTAAATGGTAAAATCACCTGCCACAGTTTCTGTCTGCGTTTGTTTTAGGAATTATGCGCTTAAAACGTTTCAAAAAGTCTCTGATTGTGACATCACAAATGTGGAAATTTGTATAGAACCCTCACCTCTCCAGGCTGAGGAGCAGCGGCTCTACTCTGAGCTCCTCCTGGAGATCAGGGCTTCTCAGCTTATAGTAGCCTGAGTGAGGGACGGGTGGGTGTGGCCAGCCCCAGCTTGTTTTCTTAGTGACAGAGCCCTGATTCTGGAAAGTACTAAACTGTCACAGTAAAACTGCTGAAATTGCTTCATCTGAGAGGAGCTTTGTGCAGAAACCTGTGTTCTAGCTTGTAGGACTACTATTTCAAACAAGTCCTAATACGTCGCTTTAAGAGAAATAGAAGGAAACTTAGATGTGGGATTTTTGCACGTCTTACTGTGTGATGAGGATTTTAACGAGCCCCGCGTGGCCACAGGTAGCGGCAGCGTGCAGCGGCGTCCACAGTTCGTTGTCCTGAGCGTTAACGTTGGCTCCTCGGTCCAACAAGATCTTCACCATCTCCTCGTAGTTGTCTATGCAACACTGTGGAGAAACAAGACGGCCATCACAATCTGCAGCTGATCCATCATGCAATCCTACGTAGATCAAATCGTTATTTTAAATGAGGTTTTTGCTGATTTTGGCTTTTGCTTTTATTCTCAAATAACAAGCTTAACAGGTGTCTTTTTGTTTATCAGCATGCTTAAACGTTTGACAGTAACAAAAAAAAATCTACCATTTTTAATTCTAGAAGCTCAAAAGAAAAAGAACAGGATGGTGAAAACTATGAGAGATGGTGTTTGAAGCTGCAGTTTTAATTAAATATACTTTTAAGGGTTTTCTCTTGTTTGAAGAGAAGTTTGCATAATTCACACTGTGAGAGTTCGGCTGTGAGCTGTACGCATCAGCACCTTAATCAGAGCTGGAAGGAATGAAAAAGAAACTCATTTGTCTCCAGCAGCAGAGAAGAACAAGAAGTTCATAAAGGAGTCAACCATGTCTGTCTTTAATGTCAGAGGGCCAAAAACTGGAAACGCATTGAGCCAATTTGGAGGCCGTATTCTCACACCTCAGTCGTTGTGTGGAGCTTCCTGGATCTGAGACAACACTCACCTCCACCCAGAGATGCATGGATAAAGAAAAAATAAATAAATAAAAAGACTTTTCCTTGTTACACTGGGTGTGAGGGGGAGAGAAATGATTCTTCCATGGAAATTGTCCTCCAGAGTTTTGTTCTATCAAAAGCAGTTTAAATGAGTTTCACACTTCCGTGTGACTGAATAAACTCTAAATGATGCTGGAGAGTGGAGTGATGAAGGATGAGATTACTTTGTCACAGTGAGAGGATCCCATCCGACGCCGAAGGATTCGGAGGAAAAATCTTCTTTCTAAAGTCTATTCATGGTTAAGTGTGTTTGAATCTTCTTCCTGACATCTTCAGTTAACTGGAAAGATGGGATCGCTCTGATTTCCGTGTTCAGGATAAAATCTAAAAACCTCTGCTGAGGAACGGCTGATAATCGAACAATAAAACGTGTTTCACAGAAAAAGGAGAAGAAAACAAACTTGCACTCATTTCATTTTTAAAGTGTTGATGGAATTAAAAAATGTATAATGTCAATAACGTGGAGCCATCGCTGCCCCCTTCATTGTCAGTTTTGGTGAAGCTGACAACTACAAATTTGGGGGTCACTCTGGACGCTTTTTTAAATGGATGCACAGATAAACCAGGTAGTCAGGTCATGTTTCTTTCATCTTGGCCGGCTGGCCAAACTAAAATCTGTCCTGAACAAAAAAGATCTTCAGTCAGTTGTTCATGCTTTTGTAAAGACACGTCTGGACTATGCCAACTCTCTTTTATGTGGTATTCCCTCCTCTTCAGTGGTACGCCGCCAACTGGTACAGAATGCTGCCGCAAGGTTTCTTACGGGCATAGACCGACGGCAGCATATCACTCCAGTTTTGGCAAATTCACACTGGCGTTCGGTTTCATATTAAGTTCAAAATTGTCCTGTTGGTTTACAAATCTATTCATGAAATGACCCCCTCTTATTTGGCACATCTTTTAAGCCCCTGTGTTCCAGTGCGAACCCTGAGACTAGCACCTTCTGCTTGTCCCTCCTGCCCACCATATGGCCCATGGCGAAAGGGCTTTTTCAGTTTGTGCGCCTAAACTTTGGAACCAACTCCCCCTGATGGTCTGACTCGCCCCCTCCCTTCCCACTTTTAAAGTACGTTTAAAGACATATTTCTATTCCCTGGCCTTCCCGGCTGAGACAGTTGTACCCTTGTGCTTTCCTGTTTGTTACTATAGTTTTTATTTGTTTTATCTATTTTATGCTGCTGTATCTAGTTTGGTGATGCATTGTCTTGTACAGCACTTTGGTTGGCGTTGTCACCGTTTAAATATGCTTTATAAATAAAGGTTGATGATGATGATGAAAAAATTACCTACAGCCTCATTATTGATGCTCATCACAAAAACCTCAAGTCTACCAGTGCAGAGATGAGAGTTTCTATTGAGTTTGAGCTAAACCTCTAGAGGTTTCTAAGAAGTAAGAGCCGTGAAGATATCGCACAAAAAAGAGCAAACATCAAGCAGACAGACAGAAGTCACTTTGAGGAATGCAAAAAGTCTTTATTCCACCATCCTGCATCCCCAAGTCCTGGTTTCCAACACTCACGCCCAGTTTTGAGATGACTAAACAATTTGAACCATCTGCATTATTGTTTCGTTTGTCGTCACATATGTTGCATCATAGATCCAGGTAAAACGTTTATTTTCCTCAATTATTTGCAAATAAATTCTTTAAAAATCAGACAATGTGATTTTCTGGATTTTTTTTCCTCATTTTGACTCAGTTATGGTAAACCTATGATGAAAATTACAGGCCTCTCTCATCTATTTAGGTGGTACAACTTGCTCAAATAGAGGTTGACTTAATACTTTTTTGTCCCACTGTATTTAAAAACAACTCAATGGTTTTAGATATCTTCTGTCATGCAAACTTAAAATGTGAATATGATCTTTGCAAAAGTTGACAACTACTTCGATATAAGTTAGGCCTGTTGTATCAAAAAAACTAAACTATCTCAAAAACTTCACCTCGGACCTGACACACATTGACATTTGGGGTGAGAGAAGAAGTTGCTGAAGAGTTTGATGTTTACTGTAAGTGCATGGCGTGTAAAAGCTGTGTTATTAAAAGTGCCCGCCCCCGTAACCAGAGGGTTGCAGGTTCAAACCCCGCTCAGTCTGTCACAGTGTTGTGTCTTTGGGCAAGACACTCAACCCACATTGCCTGCTGGTAGCGTTCGGAGGGACTGGTGGTGCCAATGTTCGGCAGCAGAGAACGTGTCAGTTAGTAGAAGCTAACCATTAGCATTAGCAACTCTGAACACACGGCAGAACTCTTTCAGGCTTGTGTTATTTGTGGAGATAAAACATCAAGATCGCAAAGTTTGTGCCAGAGTTGCTTTGCTGTTAGCCAATCAGAGAAAATATGTCCAAATATGAGGAAATAAGACTCCAAATCCTGCCGTCTGAAGCTACTTTATCCTTTGGCTGAAATTTCCGTGCTAAAACAGTCGAACCGGAGCTTTGTTTCCAAGAGATCAGCTTACAAGGTATTCGTTCCTACTAGAGACCACTGCAAAAGTATTAAAACTACGATTGAAGGACCTCTTTAAATCATGGCTGTGCTTCAGCATGAAGATTTACGGATTGATCTTTGCACATTTAAGGGATAAATATGTGTGACTAAATAAATCCAACAGAGAAACAAGAAATACATTTTCATTTTAGGAAAGAGACAGTCAGAATCTAAAGCCTTTTCAACATTTAATCCCATCTGGTAACAAAGTTAAGTTTCCATTTGTTGGACTGCTTCTTCCCCCAGGAGAAGGGCTAGCGACCCATTTTGTTCTCGAGTTTGTGCACAGATGTTTAGCAGTGATTAGGTCCGTGCCTAAGGTCTGCACTAAATCATTTACCTTACGTCATTTCAGAATAAATTTTTTTCAGATGAGTTTATGAAGTGGGTCATCCTGTTGAATCCATCTTCTCTCTTTTCTTGGTTATTTATTTTTTTACCGTCACACAGTGTGAAGTTTTCTTCTAGAACATGTGGTTGAGTTGAACAATATTTATGCACCTTCACTGGAAAAGATGGGAAAGTACTTTTTGCATGAATTCAGTCCTTTTGCCATAAGCTTCTCTGCTCAGCTGAAAAGTTCAGATGCTAGAGTTTGGTAAGAGGCATTTCCTCTGAAGAGCTACACCATTTCGGTGTTAAACCTTTCATTGTGGTCATCTGTGGTTTGATTTTTCAGTTGCTTCAATAATTGTTGATTGTTTTGACACATTTTTATCACTTAAAAACAACAAAAAATGTTTTAAGCGAAAATCTGACAAGTTAAACAAAAATGCAGAATCTCAGTTTTAAACGTTTTTAAGTAGTTTTATTTTATTTCCTGGAGAAAGAAGCCAGAATCCAAACCTAAGCATTGTCTTGTTCGCTCAGCAAGATGAAATTTAAACGTCAACTCTTACTGATGAAGTTCAGACATTTATGTAATGTAAAACATAAAAACAGAACAGGAACACAGTTTATTTATGGTCTCCATGAGAAGCAGTCACAAGCACAAGTGCTGCTTTATGCTTGGCGACTGCTTCCGGTGTTAATGACGGGAGAAAAGAAAAACAGATTTAGAGCAGAAGACAGATGAGCATGAGTCACACGTTTCCTTAATTCAGCATCTGTGTGTGCATGTATGGAGGAGATAAATCTGCACGTTGGAGGTGAAAACAAAAATAAAAGACATCATTTCCTTTTTTGTGAACTTACAGACACAATAAAGCCCGAAAAGCATCATGAAGGAGATTCTTAAGGCAGACTTGTGGAACACAGTCAGAACACATATGGTTCATGTCACAGTTTGAAAAAAGACTTTTAAAAGGGGGTGTCTGCAACCCACAGACTCCAGTTTAAATCTTAGTTATCTTGGAACAATAACAGTAATCTTATTTCCACTGATTTCCCTCTTTCCTATTCACACTCTCTCTTTCTTAACATTTTTTCTTTTAAATCGCAATTGCTTATTCTTGCTCATTTTAAATATATTTTTAAACATTTTCCAAATGCTTTTTTATATTTTTATATTTTTTGTTTTTGTGAAGCGCTCTTCTTCTTCTTCTTAGCTAAACTCCTGAATTAGCTCACATGTTCCAGCCCACCCGGTTGGTAAACAGTGGCGCCAGTAACACATTACTTAGTAGCGTGTTACTCTAAAATGAACACTTCTTCCTGTGACGACTAATCTAATGCGTTAATATTTCCAAATCAGTAATCAAATTGAAGTTACTTGTTCAAGACACCAGCCTAATATTTGTTGAACTTCAACTATAAAACAAACTCAAAACATTTTAATACCTGGTGTGTTAGGGTCCTTCGGGTCCTTTCTTCAGTCTAGTAGTGGCAGCAGTTGGCCACACGAGTGCCGGATTTATTGAATATTTATTTATTTATTTATTTAAATAGGCTTTTAACTCATTCACTGCCAGCCGTTTCCTGATCAGTAAAGCCCTTCACTACCAGTGTTTTTCAGCGTTTTACTGTTTTTTTTAAGAGTCACAGAATGTTGCATGCTAGGATGATGTTGATGCCAAAACTACCAAAACAAAGAGTAGACTTACCGCTTAAATCAGGAAGAATCCACACATTTCGAGCATTATCCATTCTTTTATAATCTGTTGTGGAATTGTTATTGGCAGAAGTTTTTCCGGTTTGCGCCTCACCTTTTTTTTTACAGCAGTGGCCCAAAATGATCTGCTAACACATGGATTTTCTGCTTTCTGATCATGTGACGAGTGACGTACGCGGATGAAGATCGGATTTAGAGCTGGGACGTTCTCACGGTGTGGGGGCTCATTCCGACGCCCACACAGTAAGAAAATGCTTGACTAAAGTCGTCATGGAACAAGACTTCCGTACGGCTTCGAGGAGATCCTGGTCCAACATCTGGCGTCTCAGGAAGGGAAAGCAGTGCGCTACCAACACTATCTATAGCGGGGACGGTGTGCTGCTGACCTCTACTCAGGACATTGTGGATCAGTGGGCAGAATACTTTGAAGACCTCCTCAATCCCACCGACATGTCTTCCAGTGATTTAACAGAGTATGGGGACTTTGAGTTGGGCTCTCAAATCTCTGGTGCTGAGGTCACTGAGGTGATTAAAAAGCTCCTCTGTGGCAAGGCTCCAGGGGTGGATGAGATCTGCCCGGAGTTCCTTAAGGCTCTGGATGTTATGGGACTGTGTTTGCTGAAGCGGCTCTGCAATATCGCGTGGACATCGGGGGCAGTCTCACTGGACTGGCAGACCGGGGTGGTGGTCCCCTTATTTAAAAGGGGACTGCAGGGTGTGTTCCAGCTACAGGGGGATCACACTCCTGAGCCTTCCTGGTAAGGTCTATTCGGGGGCTCTGGAGAGGAGAGTCCGTCGGATTGTTGAACCTCAGATTCAGGAAGAGCAATGTGGTTTTCGTCCTGGCCATTGAACACTGGACCAGCTCAATACCCTTAGGGGGATCCTGGAGGATGCGTGAGAATTTGACCAACCAATCTACATGTGTTTTGTGGATTTGGAGAAGGTGTTTGACCGCATCCCTCGAGGGGCCCTGTGGGGGGTACTCCGGGAGTATGGGGTACCAGGCCCTCTGATACGGGCTGTTAGGTCCCTTTATGACCGGTGTCAGAGCTTGGTCCGCATTGCCGGCAGTAAGTCGGGCTCGTTCCCAGTGAGAGTTGGACTCCGCCAAGGCTGCCCTTTGTCACCAATTCTGTTCATAACCTTTATGGACAGGATTTCTAGGTGCAGCCAAGGTTTGGAGAGCATCCATTTTGGTGGCCTGAGGATCAGGTCTCTGCTTTTTGCAGATGATGTGGTCCTGTAGTCTTCATCAGAAAGTGATCTTCAGCTTTCGCTGGAGTGGTTTGCAGCCAAGTGTGAAGCAACTGGGATGAGAATCAGCTCCTCTAAATCTGAGACCATCTTGATTCGGAAAAGAGTAGAATGTCTTCTCCGGGTCAGGGATGAGGTCCTGCCCCAAGTGGAGGAGTTTAAATATCTCGGGGTCTTGTTCACGAGTGAGGGAAAACTGGAGCGTGAGATTGATAGGCGGATTGGTGCTGCATCTGCAGTGATGCGGGCGTTGTACCAGTCTGTCGTGGTGAAGAGAGAGGTGAGTCAGAAGGCGAAGATCTCGATTTACTGGTTGATCTACGTTCCTACCCTCACCTAGGGTCATGAGCTTTGGATAGTGACCAATGAATGAGATTACAGATACAAGTGGTTGAAATGAGTTTTCTCCGCAGAGTGGCTGGGCTCTCCCTTAGAGATAGGGTGAGAAGCTCAGTCATCCGGGAGGGGCTCGGAGTAGATTCCCTGCTCCTCCTCATTGAGAGGAGCCAGTTGAAGTGGCTCAGGCATCTGGTCAGGATGCCTCCTGGACGCCTCCCTGGTGAGGTTTTCCGGGCACGTCCAACCGGGAGGAGACCTAAAGGTAGACCCAGGACACAGTGTAGGGACTATGTCTCTCACCTGGCCAGGGAACTCCTTGGGATTTCCCCGGAGGAGCTGGCCCAAGTGGCTGGGGGGAGGGAAGTCTGGGCCTCTTGACTTTGGCTACTGCCCCCGCGACCCGACTCCGGACAAGTGGATGAAAATGGAGAAAGTCGTCATTGGCAGTGAACGGTTGGATTTAAAAAGACGACTTTTGTCGTCAATGGCAATGATTGAGTTAAAAATAATTTCAATCGATGGCCAATATAGAAAAAATTGAATATGTCGGCCTCTACCTGAAAACACACCAAAATAGGCAAAACCACTGAAACCCAGCTACCCACAATGCACCTTTCCCACTGCTTGTTCAGCAGTCACTAGTATCACTAGTGACCCTACCCACTGCGGAACAGACAATAGGCACGTTGCATTGTGGATAGCTGGTTTTCAGTTGTTTTGTCTTATTTTGGTGTGTTCTCAGGTGTTTTCCTGGGTTTTAATGTTAGGGTTGTGCTGGCTGTAGTTTGTTTCATGTTCAGTGTTCTGATGGTGCTATCTTTTGTTAGTGTTCATTTTGCATCTCGAGTAGCGGCCCCATTGACCCCGGAAACTAAGTTTCTTTTGGAAGGAGTAATCAGCAGGCAGTAATCCAATTAATATTTCAAGGTAACTATGACAACACTGTTGGTAAAATATTTCCTAGCATCATTGCCTGAAGGAACACAACAACAACAACAACAAAAAAGAAGATTCATACTTTTGCCCACAAATGAACTTGGAGCAAAGATTTGGGGCATGAGCATAAAGGTTTGGCCCAAATAAAGACCCGGGTTATCAGTGTGCAGCTGGAAAACAACGGTGACAATCTTCCCAGCGGGCTGAGAGGGCAGCGGTTCAGGGAGCGAATGAGAGGCTGATATTTGGAATCTTAAATGGGTGAATGTTGATCGAGGCTAATGCCAAGTGGGCTGCTGGCAACAAAGATGGCACTAAAACTGAATTACGGAGGTGATAAGTGAGCAGGGCCAGGTGAATACGAGTGCAGCTGAGGCTGCCAGCAATAAGAGCTTAAATAGGCTCTAAATTTTACCGGAGCTGAACAAACTCAGGCCATTTATCATGATTCACGAGACTCTGCAGCTCCACGGGTAGAGGTGAGACCCAACAGATAAAAAAAAGGTGCTGAATCGGTTTCCTCTTGACACGACGTCAGTGGTCAACTGCAACAGATTTCACCAGAATAAATAAAAATAACAAATCATTAATAGGGATCAGAGGGGGCTCAAAGTGCTGCTTATCGCTGAGCTTGCAGGGCAAAGAGTGAGAACACGATGCTTGTGGGTCTGAAGTAATGAAAAGCTGAATAACTAATAAAAAATAAGCGCACAGGACTACAGAGGTTCACAGCTCAGCATCTTCAAATGCTGCACAGGCTCCAAACGGCAGGACCATCTGTCATCTCTGCATGAATATTTGAGCAACAGAAATGACGTGCAAATGTTTTAACTCTAGCGCTGCATTGGTGCTCTGGGTCACCAGGCCCCAACCAACCTCTCCGGTCAAACACACACAATGAAATACGAGAGTTAACAGCCAGAAAACAGCTGTGGCTCCACCAAATGTAGGTCAACACGAGGCAGGTGTGTCAGCTTCTGCTTTCAACAACAAAAATGTGCTTTACACCTAAAACAATACCCTAGGGCTTTCTGATTAGATGAAATCCAGACTGAACAGCACACACGTTACATTAGAAGCCCGACCTTTGTGGCCCAGAGGTCAAAGAGAAACTCATTTTCATTAACAAATTTACCAAAAGATGCCTGAAACAAATTCTAAAGCATGTAAACATCTTTCCTGCAGTCAAACAAGGTGACGGCAGCATCATGGTGAGGGATGTTCTTTAGATCTGGAAAGACAAATAAAGAAAAAAGAAAAGCCACCTAAAGTCAAATCCTTTAAATAAAGTTATATTTGTGTCTTTTTATTCCGAGTTATGATCAACAAACCTTGTTCTGTTGAAGACAGAGAGCATAAATTGATGAGAAAACCACAAACAAAAGAAAACGGATATGAAAATAGGGGTGTTCACACTACAGATGAGATGATATTTACGATTATTAAGACTGAATTTTATTGAAAAACTCAGCTCTGTGTTATATTTCCTAACATTCTTGTATGAAAACACAAAATGTGCACTTTTTTGTAGCTTTTTTAAACCGTTTTTGTTTGTTTTGATTGTCTTTTGCACACCTGACATCAATAATCCATCAAATGATTATAAGTGAAGTAATTCCAGAGCGCTAGCGTCGCTCCGACAGGAAGGAGAGAATAAAAACGTATTTTTTATGTGTTTGTGATTGTACGCCATGCAAACAGTGACCCTGGAAGCCTTGTGCTGATTGACGTCTCGTATCACTGAGGTGAGATCGGCTCTGGACATATCCAACATCTCATTTAAGGAAACACTTCCTCATTTTCTCACCTTCTGTCACCACTTCGGTTTGTGTGACGAAAACATTACTGGTGTCATGAGGACAGCAGATTGCATCACTAAATACGGAGTGGAAAAAGGGCCTCCTAACACACCTCCTGTATCTGTGCAGTGGCTTTCTGAAAAATCCAACAATAAGAGGGTCTGAGGCCGGCACATCTGAGCAGGATATAATCAGAAGTCCAATTCAAAGCCGAAAGGTCATTCTGATCTCTTGGCAGTGTTTAAAACACCAGTCACACTGCTGGTGACTGATGGACTTCAATTTTCTTTTCCTCTGTTCATTTCACTGCCTCTCAGCTGGAGTGTGAATATTGAGCTTTGAACAGCCAAGAGGAAGAGATATGGCCGTGTTTTCCAAAGGGGGGTAAAATGAGAAGAGGGGAGGAAAGGATGGAGTGAAAAAGGACATCACAGCCACACTTGAGGTGAAATCCTAAAAGAAAGACTTCATCTCCCCCTCAAGAACTGAAATCAAGATTCTCAATTGACATTTCACTTTAGCCCAGACCACCCCCCCCCCCCCCCCCAACCATCAAACAGTCACGATATTACAGTTAAATGCTGGATTTGGTGGAGATGATATCAGTGATCACAATCATTAGTTACACCCCCCCACCCCCACCCCCACCCCCCAAATGAATAAATAAATACAACTCAGCTAATTACCCCATAATAGGTAAAACTTGTTTTGAGAGAACGATTGTTCCCACTGAAGTGTTGTAGAGATTTATGCTAAAGCACAAGTCAGCAAAACTTTTAACTGTTTATTTCCATTTGTAAATTAAGAATTTTAGACATTTTAAAGTTGAATAATTATTTTATGTAAGTTATTAAAAGCTTTAAAGGTCAAATTTACTCATATTTTAAATTCCTTTGCAGTGGTCTCTAGTAGGAATGAATGCTTGCTAAGCTGTAGTCTGGTTTTAGATGCTCCTGTTTGAGGACATAGAAGGCAGCCAGAGGAGAAAGTGCTAGAAGATAGCAGGATTTGGATACATATTTTCTGATATTTGGGCATCTCATCTCTGATTGACTAAAAACAACACGACAATAACACAAGCCTGAAGGAGCTGTGTTGCGAAGTTGCTAATGCTAACGGTTAGCTTGTAAAAGTAAAGAAATTCTCTGCTGTTACCTGGACGCTAAACCAACAACAACCTTGCTCATTGTGAGTCAAGACAGTGTGACGTAGATATGTCAGACGTTTCTGAACCGAGTGATTTTCCGTCCATCTGCTATGCAGGAAATCGATGTAGAAGACTATTTTCACGTTCACCCTGCATGTTAAACTCAGAGCTCTTCAACCCTCCCACTGTCTTCATGGGTGACCCTGCGAGGAAAGTTGACCATTGAGCAGGATTGATGGTTTATCCCTTGAGGTCCACGTGGCAGGGGTGAGGTGGTGCTCACTCCTCACCCCTGCCACGTGGACCCAAGGGATGAACCATCAACCCTGCTCAATGGTCAACTTTCCTCGCAGGGTCACACCCATTAGGACAGTGGGAGGGTTAAACCAGAATTAAAGCTGCAATAGCAAATTTTGAAAACAAATTAGCTTTAAACTTTTTTTTCATGCCTCTTAATGCTCTAACATAGAATAGCTATTAATACATTTGAAGTCACGGACAACAAAAGACGTTTGGGTATCGAAAACAGCAACTGATGTTTAGTGCTCTCTTGTTTCCTCTGGCATCTACATTCTCCATCTCTGACGATTTAACTGTTGCATAATTTTCTTTAGGTGGGTTCATGTGATTGTTCTAGGTTAAACGTATGAATCAGAAGTCAGGTGGAAGTAGTTGAACCTACCTGATGCAGAGCAGTGAGGCCATCTTCGTTACAGAGGTCTGGACTCACGTTGTTCCTCAGCAGGTAACGAACTGGTGGGAAAATGGGAGAAAGAAGCAAAATTAAGTAACTCAAATGAACCTGTAGTAACATCACAAACCAATCTGCAGCTCATTAATCAAAACACAGGATCAAAGATGCCTCTCCGCAGGGACTCCAATCTCACAAATTACCTCTCCTGTCAGGATGTGACCTTGGATTGGAAATGGGGGAGGGGGGGCGTTAGGGGAGGTGATGCAGAATGATGTAATGATGCTTAGGATTACATCATTCCGATCCCCAACGTCTGTCAGTCTGAATGACAGCTGCCTGAGAATTAAACCCGCAAACCCGAACAGGAAGTGACGTTAAAGCTCTTTTCTACGTCACTAATACTCTTTGTTTGTTTATCAGCACTTCCCAGAGGCATAAGTAGATAGAATAAACCATGAATAGAAATATGAGGTTGTGACACTGAATGCTGAGTAGAGATGAGATATTTAGGATAATAACTGTCACATCAGTCTGTCTACTGGCAGAAAACCAATCCCAGACACGTTAGTGGGAAGGTTTATCCTCATCCTAACACCGATCCATCAAGGAATTGGTTTTTCAAAGGTACTGATGTCATCGTAAAAACCTCTTGTCACCTTCATGACTTGAAATGATTCAGCTTTTGTGTTTCTATTTGGAAAAAGTATGCACATCAGAGCTGTGTGTGGGACTTATCAGGAATCTGAGGGGAATTACTGGTTCAAGCGGTGAAAATCTCCTAAAGACAAGAATACGTCTTGAATTAGAAGCAGCGTCTTGTTCTATAAATGCTTCTGTGTCCAACTGGTTCAATTCAGAGCAGATCCTCAAGTGGAAGAATGGATTTAAATTGTTGCTGGGTCATTTACACCTCAAGAGCCATTCAGATCCCTACCTGCACGTCAAGGACGAGGGACAGTAATGTCTTCATTTGTCTCCGAGAAGACGGATGCTTTGAGGATGGAGTGGAGGAGGGAGCGTTTGTTGTTTAATGTTACCTGAACTATAAAACGCCTGATCTCACTACCCTCCAGTGGATTCACCATTTTACACACTGAAAATAAATCATTCAGCTAATTATTGAATGGATGGTTGGGTGCGTTAAGTTGGTATCTCACCGTTAGAAACAGCACAGAGACTGTTGCTGGGGGGGCGTTTTCACACTGAATTTGAACATGCAATAATTGTATGGCAAGGTCACAAGGGGATTATTATGCAGCTTCTGACTAATTGCAAATATTCTTATTGTAATTTGTTTGTTACTATTTTATTTTGTTTCATTCATAATTTGCTCATCGGCTCCTCCCCCGCCTTCAGAAATGAACTAAAAAGTTCGAGGCTGATTCCAGCTGTGCACAAAGATGAACGGATTTTAGGAATAAAGATTATTTTACTGGTGCTGTGAGCCAGATAGACTCATGTTGCACAAAAACTAAATCTGTGCCCTTCTAGGGATTAGAAGGGCTGGAATACTTTTTTTTTTGCAGCCTGATCCTCTTTGATGTTTCTCTGACAAAATTTAAAAACTGCAGCCTGTTTATTGTAGTTTTATGTTATCTGGGCATTAAGACGATTATGAGCATTAAATTAAAGTTTATTTGCTGGGTGCAGATTAATCCCTGAAGCCAGGCCAGATAAATGCATCAACATTTTTATCTTCTTTCATCTTTTGTACTTTGTCACAATCTGTTTTGCTACAGAAATCAGACTTTGCATTCACCAGCTGCTCATTTGTAATCAGCTCATCTTTCAGCCAGCTCAAGAACATCCAGAACCTTTTGTATGATAATTAAATCAAGGAGAGCCGAGAAGCAGATTCTTCTTGAGAAGCTGCACCTGTGTGTGTTGCTGACATCTCTCAAACATGCTTTAAGAGCGTTTTAGACAAAGGGTCCCATCATATAAAATGAGTTTTTTTTGTGAAGTGATATAAATATGAATGAAATTTAGAAATACTTCTAATCCCGGCACCTTGTTTAGTGTCCTTATGAATACAACAATCCTCTAAATCTGTAGCTCCCAACCTTCCATTAAGCTCTGAGGAATTAATGAATGCTTGTGGAAAAAGAGGCGCATCTCCTTTAATTGAGGGTTCAATGATGACAGTAATGACAACCACTCATTATGAAAGAACATTGTTCTCTTTGCCAACTCTGGCCGTGAAATTGGTTTCCTTTTTTTTTTTTTTTTTACCACAAAGAAGCTGGGTGATGGAGGAGCAGCTTTTATCAACGTGATTCTGTTAGAGAACTTCCGGAAAGCTGCAGCTGTTGGATCTTTATTAAGGTTCTGTCAACCATCTCGCTGTCAAATCTCACCTCATCAGAACATTTTTAGCTTTGTTTCAGGTTCACCTGAAAAGCACAACTCAGCTGCTGGTTAAATCTAGAGGGAAGACATGAATTAAATGGAAAAATGAGCAGCTTCCTGCACGCGGGACTAAGGCGGTGAAAGTGAACTATGACAGTGAGTGCTGAGAAGAAAAAACCCAAGGTCGCACAGAACAAGCTCAGTCAAATAATCTCTGCTCTGCCGTAAGACAAGAGTCCAAATCTCAGAGGATGTAAAATGCAAACATCATTTCTGCAAGACACATCCCAGAATTCCCAGTGCTTTCACTGCCTCCTGGTTGGTTTCCTCTAAATGTCACCATAATCGAACCTTCGGGGATAAAACTGCATCCATACCGATTTGAAAGCAGCAGCTCTGATTAATATGCAGTTAATACATGAATATTTATTCATTATTTTACAGGAATCGTTTCCCACTTAAAAGTGACTTATAAACATCTTTTGTGATTTATTATTGAATGGTAATAAATAGATCAACAACAGTTGAGCTGCTAAGTAACTCCATAAAGATGGCGGATAAAGAATAAATAAACTGATGAATGGGTGTTGATTGTCAAGGCAGATAAAATAATCTGGGTTTTTCTGCCATGCTGGAGTTTTATTTAGGGCAGCTTATGAATACAAATGAATATCATCAGGATAAAAGACAAAAGCCAGACGAGCCTCAGGCTTCATTCTAACAGTCCTCTTATAAATATGTCCAGGATTCATATTAGCCTCTTTTAGAAAACAATGCTGCCAATTTGCTACAACGTCGTCGTGGCGGTAGTGTGGTGCAACAGTGTCCTCTTTACAAAAGATTACGCGATGGCAGTATAAAGGAGGCATGGGGCGGTCTCTGCGCTGCTGCAGACTTCCATTCATCTCTGACATAACTTTATTTTTATTGTAGTCGACGCCACGCTCACAATGTTTTCTTTTGATAAGCTGATCCTAAAGGTGTCTGTCCCTCAGTCCCTGTGCAGTCTCTGGTGATCTGAGCTCCAGCTCAAATGGAGAGAAACTCCTGGAGCACTGCATCCCTCCAGTTTATCATCTCAGCTGATTCCGTTTGCAAGTGAAACTCACTACCTGTGTTTACTTTCATTTTCAATATAGTTGCCGGCCGGAGCTAGGCAGTAACTCCACACATAATCATGACACCCCCGTCGGTTGCACCAAGGCGTAATATGCATTTACAAGTCTGGCGTTGCGGTAATATTACTACCAAGAGAGGCGGCATGAATGCTGCAAAATTTCCGCATCACCATGCTGCCGTTAATAGGACACACCCTGGCGGCAGTATTACACTGATTTGCTGGCACAGTGTGTCTTCTAAAAAGGACTACTAAATGCAATTAAACAGCCTTTAATGAAATAAACAACCTCTAATTTTCATAATTATTTTAAACAAATCTTTAAAGGTGTGGGAAGCTCATTTAATCAGTACATTTGCAGTGGAATGAAGGAATGTCGTACTCACAATAGAGGCCAACAACTCATCAGGAGGTAGGGAGGAGGGGTATTAATAGGTAGTTTCTGCTCGTTAAGCAACAATAGCCAGCTACAGTTTATAAGCTTCATCCTCCCATGTTCCAGTCAGAACTGACAAAGCTCCTCGGATGAGAAGCAAAATGTCTTCAAGAAACTAAAGAAGTCCAGTTGTCTTCATTTAAAACCTCTTTGGATTTCTGATTAAAAAACACAACGGACTAGGGATGTAGACAAAAACCGCAAATATCATCTGACTTTTAGTATCGCGGTATATGGACTCCCCTGTAGTGAGGTATAAATCGTATCCCTGGATTCCAATACACACTCCTACAAAAGGCCAGAAAAAGTAAAGAGAGTTACATTTCATCAGTTATGAAATGGTTCAAAAACAAAAAGCACCTATTTTCTTTGGGTTTATCAAGTATTAGACGTGAATGTATGTCACCAGAAATTAATATGTAATAATCCGTTTACGTGTTCCAGAGATTGTTTTTTTTTTCTCAGCATGAGCTCCTTGGTTTTTGTCATATTGATGTATAAATATTCCAGATTTTTCACTGCTGGAGTCCAGAAAAACAATCAGACGGTGACAGTCGGTGATAGATGGTGTGTGTTCGACGCAGACCTCTTCAGAGGTTCTTTAAGATGGAATTAATTTTAGAATATGGAAGATATATGTGAGCCAGCCAGAGACAGTGAAAGGGATTGGTTTGTTGATGGGCGTGCATCAAAATGCCTGCATGGGAGCAGAATTGCTGTTTTCCGTGAGATGGGAGCCACTGATGCAGTTGTTAAGGTGAAATGGATCTGAGTTATGTTGTGTATTTGGTGGTGGAGAGGATGTGGAAAAACAACGAGAAGATGACAGTCAACAGCCCGAGGAAAATCCCAATTCGACAAATGTACTTTCATAAGGTTCTGTTTTCATTACCAACCATAAATGTTCCACAACTTTTCTTTAATGCATATTTTATGTTGTTTATCATGTTTTTGAGGCAGACATGTTTCATTGTGTTAATAAATCAGCCTTATTCATTGTCTTAGAAACTTGGGGAGAAATGACATCCTGAGAAATAGAAGACAGGAATATGGGTCCTTTCTTGAGAATTTTTCAAGAATGCAACTAGATCCTCGTTCTTCACCTGAAAATAGATGAATTGTTGTGTTTCCTTATGCTGCTGAGATGGCTGAACTCGTCTGTCATTAACTGGTTTACGCAATTCAACACGCAAAGTCTTTGACACAATCCCTCACAGCTGAAAGGATCAGTCGATGCAGCATTAGCATGAAAACTACAGCACACACACGCAAACACGAATCCCTAAATGGTTTATGGAGCAGTTTGTTTGCTCATAATTAATATGTCCAGCTAAACGGGACCAGAAATAAGGGCAATACTTCATAACCAGGACTCTTGTTCCTATAATTACAACAAGCAGCTTTAAAGAGCAAGTCACCCCCAAATCAACTTTTTTTTTGCTGATAAACTAAATAAACGAGTGTCTAATCATGCTGCAGACACGTGTCGTCAATAATTTGGCACTTCAGTGCATATTAGTTAAAATTTAAATATTCTGCCTAAAACTGTCAGTGTTGTGCCGTTGTCAGGTAAAAACTCTGCACTGTATTTGAATTTAAATCTGCCACCACTATTGGCTAAGAGGTATGCTATGATGTAAACTGGTACATTATGATGTCACAATGCTGTCGTGAGCCTGTGTGTGTATTTGTTAGCGGCTCCACCCTCTCGGTCTGCCTGGCAACAGCATTTGTTGCATTTTTCAAGCATGAAGTGGGAGTGGAGTTAGACTCTGGTAGGGGATGACTTGCTCTTTAATGAGTCGATGGAGAAGTGGAAATCAACAACACACAACGGCAACAGCGGTGTGTGTGTGTGTGTGTGTGTGTGTGTGTGTGTGTGTGTGTGTGTGTGTGTGTGTGTGTGTTTCATTCTAAACTCCTCCTTGCACTGATCATTTACTTTTTTATGTTTGGCTCTTTTGTTAGGTTTAAATCAATCCCATGAAAAACACAGAAATGATTCTAGGTCATTTCACATGGAGGCGTTGGGGTGAGCAACAGGAAGAACATAAATGTCTGACATCCAGGCGATTTAAAGGCTGATCAACAACTACTTGCTTCTTTTTAAGGTTTTACTGCATTAGAGAGCAGCCGGCTTTCCCCTCGGTTTACCTAAATAAAACGTGACCATTTATACTGATTGGTAAGGATTACCATAAAAGAAAAGGATTAGGGCCACTGAAGGAAAAGTATTCTCAGATTTCTGAGAATGACGTGAGAAATAAAGTCTCAAATCTTTTTCTTCCCCCTCTTCGGTTAGAGAATACTATCTACTATAAGAGATTTTTCGCCATTTTAAAGACTTAGCATTTTGTATCTAGTGATTTTTAAAATGAAGAAAATACAACTTTTACTAAAAGAGTACGGCTCTTTTCAATGGAATGTTGATTTAGTGCAAAAAAGAATAAAAAAGCTAATGATATAAAAATAAAAGCATTTTTTGCAGAAATTTGATGCCGTTTTTCCCCATTAGAATAACTAAAAAGCTGATTAGACCTACACTTTTATTAGTAATTAAATTAGCACTGAGGAAATTAATCTAATAATTGATGCATCAAGATGCTGACATAAATGATTGTTGAAGAAGAACACATTATGGATTATTGTGTAATGTTGTTTGGTTTCAACTGCAGCATAAATATTTGATTCTAAATTAGCTCCAAAGACACTCAAAAGCTCATATGTGGTACGTTTATTAATTACATGGAAGGCAGGACTTGGAACATGGTCCTATATGTTTTCAGTATTGAAGATAAGCATCTGCAGAGCATGCCTGAGATGTGAGTGTTGAATGAGGAAACAGATTTTATTTTACTTTGTTAAATCTTCTTTAATGTTTAAAACTGTTTGCTTTTTGACATTGAGCTAAGGACTGAGTTTTTGGGGATGTCAGTAAATATCTGACATCTTCTATTCACTATTGAAAATTGACCCATATGAAAAAATCCTGAGGCATCGACATACCGAATTGAATCGTTGGCATGATAACTGAAGCAAGTGTGACTGGTGAAGATGCACATCTCTAATTTAAATACATTAGTTTGGTCATTTCTAGCCAAACATTAAGAGCCAGTGTGAAAGGTCAGAAGAGCTTCTTGTGGATGCAGACCCCTGATACAGAGGAATAAAGTTGGAATGTAGTGAAGTGTCTCATCATACTGGATGAAGAGTAGCTGCAGAAAACCATCTGAGTGAAGGCATTTATGATTGTGCTATGCTGTCACCAAATAGGTTTTGTATTTTATTTTCTGCCTCTCTGAGACAATCTCCAGTTTCCATCAGCACCAATATTTCCACCATTAATTCACAGAACACCTCCAGCCTCCAGGATGCAGCTACGTGCTAAAAGATCATACCGTGCATCCAAAGCAATGACGAGATCTTAGACATCTGGGTACCCGGACCTGAAGAAACGGCCACCACAATGATGAAAGACCTTCTGATTCTGATTTTGCAGAGACCACCCATGTGCTGGATGACTGTTTACACTGCAGTGGTGGTCTTCTCCTACCTAAAAGAACTGTAAAGTTGTACTAATAATGCATGCAGCATAACAAACCTCTCTAAAGGACATGTTTTCTGACTAATCTTATAAAAAGAAACAATGAAAATCAGTTTTTTAACATAGCAAATCAATTACAGTACGTAATAGAAGCCAATATAGTATTGGTAGCTTAACTAATCATTAAATTCTTGATATTTTAAAGTAAAAATACAAAAATGTTTTACTTTACAGATGCATCCTAAGAGTAAAACAGAGTTGGCATGATGGTGTTTCCTTTGAGCCTCTTGGACAGAGAGAGCAAACAGACAAACCACAAAAGTCTTTAAAACATAATCTAGTCCAACTACAGATCACCATGGTGATTATCTGCGACCCCACAACGCCGCAGAAATGCCATGAGCGCCTTCCTGGGCAGGTCCTGTAAATTCTTATCAAGGGAGGAGATGGATCTGGACGAGATGATTCCCAAAAGATAAAAGATAAATCAACAAATATCAGAGCAGGAAGAGGAAACCCTCCCTTCCTTCCTGTTATCTTACAGTGCCTCCACAAAACTGTGTGTGTGTGTGTGTGTGTGTGTGTGTGTGTGTATGTGTGTGTGTGTGTGTGTGTGTGTCTGTGTGTTTAATTAGTTACAAGTTGGAAAGGAGACAAAAACAACAGTTATTTAGGTCAAAACATTCCTAAAATCTGATTATTAGTGAGACATTTTTAACAAAAGCCATGGTGACTTAAAAAAATAAAGTTTTTAATCAATCTTTTGCGTTGTAAGAATCAACATTTGAGGATTCAGATTTGTGTTTAAATTTAAAAAAGCTGATTAATTTACTAAGAGAGAAACTATACAGCTAATATTTGAATTTAAGACCTTCCACAGACACCACAAGTGTCATAATCTACTCTGACTTCTCTCATCAAATACGTAAAGTTAATAAAAAAAACGTCTGTATCCTTGTACACATGTGTAGCAGAAAGGTGCTACTGTCTTTAGTCCTTGCTGGTTTGTCATTTAGTCTCTTTTGGACTCACTTGCACATCTACAGTGAGGAACGTAAGGATCTGAACATCCTGCCATTTTGCAAGTTCTCCCACTAAGAAATCATGGAGGGGTCTGAAAGTCACACAGCAGCATTCCAACGGTGACAGACGGCATTTTAAACTAGATCACTTGTATTTCTTGCAGAAATGCTGTTTGAATGCTGGATAGCTTAAACTCTAAGCTGAATCTGCTTAATAGCTGAACTGAAGCTGAAGGCAGGTGCGCAAATAGGGTGGGGGACGGGGGTTGGGGGATTTGTCCCCCAAGATTCAGATGGACCCCGATTCCCCCCCCCCCCCCAAACTAAGGCCAGAAAGAAAACAAAATCGGAGGTTAAGCGCTTGAAGCTCCTTTTTCCAATTACATTGAATGCAGTATGACGTAAACAAACACAGACTCCAGAGGTGTCAAAAGTGGTTGCTGCTAGGATGCAGGATGAAGCAAAAGAGGCAAGCAATAATTACTGCATTTTTAAAAAAGACCAACAGTGTAAGCAGACTGGACCGATCTGTTTGTTTATGCATGTTGGTTATAGTTTCAGTACATTGTTGTCAGTGTTGGGACTTACTCGTTAAAAGCGCCAAAGCCTCATTGCTGACTTTAACAAGTCTCATCTACAAATATGATCCCTCATGAAGTTACTACCGTACACCAGAAGATAGTGGAGATGTGGAACCTTCAGGCTGAGCAATATTTTGGAGTTTGTAGAGTTTGAAAATCGCCCCCCGCTGAGAGGCTCCCAGTCGGGGAGAGGAGGAGATGCGCGCAACATGAAGAGAGCAAGTATTAGATAAAACGTATAATTGCCGGCAGGTCTGGTCTTTGTTGACTGATCACTATGTCTGGTGATGACCGACTCTGATTATGAAGCAGAATATTGACTCTGATGAAGAAATTCACTCATCCAGCCGGGAAGATGGACGCTGCTGCAGCATCAGACAGCTGGTGCTGCACGAGTGTGTGGAGTTTACAGATTCCAAACATTGGGTTTAATGTTTGTTTAACCTTCTTTGGGACGTGATGGATGTAGAAATGATGGTAAAAACGCCGCTAACGCGACAGACGTAGCAACAATGTAAAAAAAAAAAAGTTGTAAAAAAGGGGCAGATGCCGATGCGTTATATGGAAGTCAAAGTGTGCCACATAATCATAAAAATAAAAGTAAAATATAAAATTTAAAAAGAGCTTTATGTATTTATATTAGGGATGTAAGAAAATATTGATATGGCAATATATCGTGATTTTTTTCCAGCAATATTATAACAATATTCAAAAGCTGTGTATCTAATTCTTGAAAGAATTTACATGCAAACATTTGTGTATTTTCTTTTCGTTTTGTGCAATTCAATCGCCACCCGCTAGTTGGCAGCAGTGTGCAACGGGTTTTGTTTCCACCATTGAAATGTAAATCCCTCTATCATGGTTCAGAGACCTCATGTTAAACATGTTACGTATCAGTTTGGACTGTTATTGAACATTCTTACAATAAATTCAGTAAAAAAATTGCTTGTAACGTCTGACTGAATGTATCGCAATATATCGTGATATATCGTATCGTCTCCCCTGTATGTATCGTATCGCCAGAATTTCAAAAATACACATCCCTGATTATATATATATATATATATATATATATATACATATATATAAACTTTTCAAATGTAATGAAAATTTCAAAATAACGTAAAAATACGAAGGAACATCTGTTGGTCAGGCTGAAAAGTTTGGGAACCCCTGCTCTAAGTGATAAATGAATATCTTTTTTTAAATATACTTTATGTGCAATTTTTTTGGGCTTTTATGTTTTCTGTAAAGATTGGTATGCTGAAAATCATACAATGTTTTGCATAAAGCGTGAGGTTTTGCTTAGTAATTGATTGGGAGAATAACAAATGACTGATTTGTATAGTGTTGATCAGGCAGAGCTTTGCTGCCAGCGTTCCATTGCATAATGGCTTCAAACACGTATATAAAAGTGTTAGTTTTTACATAAACTATTGGATGAAATTACACAAACTGACTGAGCTCTAGTTAAGGCTCTTGCAATAGTTTGTGTATGTGTACGTGCATGCCTGTGGGTGTATGTGTTTGGGGGAGGGTACATTGGAACTTTGTTCCCCCCAGTTTGAAAATCCTATCTGCGCTCCTGGCTGAAGGTAAGCAAAACTGTCAAAATGAGTTGAATGTTTTGAAAGATTTAGAAGCAAAAAGCATTAAAAAGTGAATAAAGCACAAAAAGTAAGTGAAGAACGGAGAAAAATATCCTAAACAGCAGAAAACTGAAATCTGTGAACTAGGGCTGCAGCTATCGAATATTTTTGAAATCGAGTACTTTATCGAATCTTTTATCGACTAATCGAGTACTCTAACAAATTACCCTTTTGTGTTTGTAAACCATTTCAAATAGCATGTTATAAAATGTTAAATACCTCTTAAAATGAGCAAGCAATTCCCAGTTTTTCTTCAAGTTTTATACAAAATTAGTTTTCAAAACTTCAGCACTTCAACTTTACTTCACAGTAAACAGATGCCTGTGCAAAAATAAGTATACAACCTGAGCCGATTTTCCCCTCGTGCGAGAATCTATGTTTATGTATGTTTATGTATTTAGCAGACGCTTTTGTCCAAAGTGACTTGCCCCGGGTTTCCACGGGAGCCGTCAGCAGCACGTTACTGCAGCAGCACGTCTTGCTCGCGTAAACTGCTGCTTGGCCCTTCCCACGAGACGCGAAGCAGCAGGGGAGCAGCTGTCACCGACCGAGCACGAAGTCACACGAGTGACTTCGTCAGTCAACACAACCACAAGCAGGAGAAAATTACAAAATGGTTTGTGTTTTATGTTCTGTCCGTTTTATAATTGCCAATACGGACCTGAAAAACAAAGGAGACCGCTAGCTAGGTGATAACTTCTCACGGGGCCGCACAGTTAGTAACCTTTTTTAAAAGTAAAGCAACCGGAAGGCAATACGTTCTTTATTCTGAAAATCTCGGGAGCTTCTCTCCATTTCCGCGTCCGATTTCCTGTCTTTCCTTCCCCAAAAAATGTCGAACTTGACCCGTTTCAGAGGCGTCACGAGTAGAAAATAGAACCGGCGCGTAAAGGCCGCGACATGCTGCTCCTGAGACGCGGCCGACTCGCGCTGCTGAAGGCTGCTGACGGCTCCAGTGGAAAAGGTTCTGTTGACCACAGCGGTTCCTATCAGCAGCTATGACGTGCTGCTGCAGTAACGTGCTGCTGACGGCTCCTGTGGAAAGCCGGGGTTACAAGTGATAATCGGCATGTTGCCCTACTAGGTAGTAATCAGGTGGAGCTGGACTCAGCATTATAAACAAGTAGCGCTGCGAGCGGCTGCGGCCCAAACAGCACCTGAACCGCTCACGGCGCATGCGCAAACATGGTTTAACAGCTATTTCCCTAATAAAGCACGTCCGTTTTAATTTCTACACTTTTTTTCTCGCACAATAACAAGGATTGTCGAGAAAGCATGTTTGCCGTGGTTATGTCAAATTATACTGATCACAAAACATTGATTTACTTTCTTTCGTTTTCCTCCGCCACTCTCATAAATACCCGTGTCCTCCTGCAGCAATCCCGAGGGACAACAAACCTCAATAACAACACAATAAAAAGTCTGACGTGTTGTTTAAAAACTGCTATTTTTAGCACATTTTTAGGTTCGACGTGTTGCTACCAGACGCACAGTATGAGCTGAAACTGAGTGCTACAAACAAATAAGTCGCACAGTGTCCGCAGAATCTATAGCGGACCTCCGAGTCCATTTGCAGAAGTGGCATTTACATGTGGGTGTTTCTTGGTCAGGTCCTGCAGCATAGGACGTGATGTTGTGGTAGGCTAAATCCATTTGACAGTATTTACACTGGACTACGTTTTCTGCCTCACGACATGAAAAATGGTCCCACACCTTTGACATTTTCTGTCTTTTTCGCACTCCACAAAGGTCCATGTTATCCGCTATGGCTTAAGAGGAAGTTAAGTTACATTCGCTACTCGCGTGTGCATTCAGTGCAGTGTGTATGTGCGTCACTTATTTCGGTCTGGGTGAAACATGACCACGGGTGAATGCAAAGCCATGAATTAATTAAACATGAATTAAACGAATACTCGAGGCAGAAAATTTGACTCAAGGCTTTTTTGTACTCTAATTATTCGAGGTGCTCGAGGAATCGTTTCAGCCCTACTGTGAACATTGTTTAAAAATCTGGACGGCAAAAATGTCTAAACACTTGTCATTTGACTCAGTGTTCAATCTATTCTTACTCAAACGCCAGGTGTTTAAACATTTCAGCTGTCTAGTTTTTAAACAATGTTCAAAGATTTCAGTTTTCTGCTGTTAAACTTTTTTAATCCATTCTTCACCTACATATTGAGCTTTATTACATTTTTGGTGATTTTTGCTTCTAAATCTTTAAATACATTCAGCTCATTTTGACAGTTTAGCTTAGTTTCAGCTTCACTTCAGCTATTCAGAAGCTTCAGCAATCAGTTTCTGAATTCGGCATATGCTGCTCATTTCACAATTCACCTAAATGTAAAAACGAAACGGTTAAACTAGTCCTACTCAAATAACAAGTATTTAGACATTTTAGCTGTCCATATTTTTAAACAATGTTCACAGATTTCTATTTTCTGCTGTTTAGGATTTTTTTTCTCCATTCTTCACTTACATTTTGTGTTTTTTTACTTGTTGGTGCTTTTTGCTTCTAAATCTTTGAAAACATTCAGCTTATTTTGACAGTTTTGCTTAGTTTTGCTTCATTTCAGTTATTCAGCAGCTTCAGCTTACAGTTTAAGCTATCCAGCATTCAAACAGCATTTCAGCAAGAAATGCAATTTATCTAGTTACATTTAGAATTTTCCAGCTGTTACACAAACACAAGTCCTGACCACTTGTTCAGAGTTCAGTCCCAGTTTCTTGTGAGTGGAGTGAACAGTGAAGATAACAGCGTGGATTCTGTCATCGCCAGGGTTTTGCTCGGGACTGTGATCAAAACGGGCATCGCTGATGATTCATAACTCCCGCTCATTGATCACACTCAGAGATTTGAGGATGAAGGAAAGAACCTGATATGAGAGCTGGGCTGTGTGAACTCAGGTGAGAATAGATTTTCTGTCTGGAGCATGTCTTTGCTAAGGTGAACAGGTATGTATCTGTTGAGCTGTAATGGGAAGGTTGTAGCTACTTTGGTCTGCTCAACAAATTGGACTTCACACTCCGTACTAGGGCTGAACGATATTAGGAAAACCAGCGATATTCGATAACAGTGCGTAATATTGCGATATCGATATTAATCGCGATAAATGAACAAATACTTAAGTATGCAGTGTTGATGTCGTCTGGCGTGTGATGGCTGCTCTGGGTTTAAAGCAAACAAAAACTAATGCATGAATTCCATTACAACATACCATTTTTATTGAAAAAATATGCAGCTGCACCTGCTAATGTATTAGCAGCAAAACAACAAACTGCATGCATGCAGTTTCTCAGTGACTTTAAAACATCACCACCACCATAAAACTTTTTCTGATGCTCTAAATACAGAAAAACATCCCATACCAGGGTTTTTGAATAAATAAAATCAGAAAATAAGTTTAAATGTTAAATAATAGTTAACATCACTTAAATGCAACAGCAAATTCTCTCATTGCTACTGAACATTTTCTCCACTTATGTGGTTATGATATAAAGCTGTTGCTGCAATTGGGAAGTGAACTGTGCTGGGCCAAACTAGGAAAATATTAAGATTTTCTGAGGGAAAGAGAAAAACAATTGTCTACCTTTCAGAAGAGGAACTGGCAAAAAAAACTACATGGAAAATATGTGAAAACGTTTGTTTTTAACCCCAAATTGAACAAGTTTACATAGATCTTAAAAAGCAGCTCAGATGATGAAACTGCAACTATGATTTTGATAACAAGCTAAGAAATTGAACTAAGATAACCGGCTAGCAGAGCTTCTGACTTGACAGTTTATGTGCAGCAGCAAATCAACTATCCTGATTAACAAGGTTATAAAAGCTCACAAATGAAAAATCACTTTGATGTGTGGGGGAACTTTTCCAGGCCCTCTTAAGCAGGGTGGGACTGGGAGGAGAGTGCTGTAGCCTTTTAGCTGGAAGCTAACCGGAGTCTGGGGCTAACACTAGCGACATGAAGGAGGGTTGGTTCACCGGCACATGTCGGAGTCAGCCCGGTAAAAATGATTAACAACACCGAGCGGAGTCACGTTCACGTTTGAAAGCAACGCTGAATCCAGAAACATCAGCACAAAGTGCGTTCGTTGCTCTGAGCCAGCATGACGAAAAAGGGAACAGCGCCGCTAACTCTGTTCAGGTGTTGCTTTCCAAAAGGGTCTATGTAGGGGGCGGGCGTATTACGTGAACGGAACCATCTGATTGGCCGCATATCAGAAGGACTACATTTGATTGGTCAAATAATACTTCCGCATAAAAAACAGAGCTGGTTTACAAAAAGTTGATGTATGACACGGATGGAAATGTTGAACCAAACATTTATCGCTGTTTTTGCCGTGTTTTGCGATGGGACTATCGCACGTCCTGTTATCGCGATGACGATCATTTTTCGATATATTGTGCAGCCGTACTCCGTACTGATGTCCACAGACATTTATTTTCTTCAAACCCTCAGAAGGTTGTGGTATACTGTGAAAACTAAAAGGAAATCAAATATCTTAAATGAAACTCTTAATAATCTCAATAATAACACAATTACAACATTAAAAAACAATATTACTAACCGTGTGCGCCTATTTGACCAGTAGTAGACACGCGAGGAAGATTTCATGTTTTTATCGTAGCTTCCTCTTCCTTCTTTTATATGTCTTCTTCACGTCACAACAACTTTATCTCGAGCACCGGTAGTTTCACAATAAAATTAACACACTAACCTATAATATTCATTTTAAATGACTGACCAGTTAGCAATATAAACCAAAATGAATCTCGTAACACATTTGAACTTGCTGTTGCCATGGAAACATAACCGGACTTTTCTAGCGTCAGCTACAAAGGTTACTGATTAGAGAAAGAAGCTGTCACGGTGGTTTTGAGTCCCCGTAGAAGTGTGCTACGCTGCAAGGTTAGATTTCAATTCCCAGCTTAATATTGGCTGTGTAAATATGACTCAAGATCCATTAGATAACATTTAAAACGACAAAATGTGAATTATTATTCTAGCAAATAAAAATGGGATTTTGGTTTTCATTATCTTAGGATCAATCCTTCCTTTTTCCTCAGACATGACTAGCATGAGTCATCTTTCCCCCTCAACAAAGATGGAAAATATTTCCAGACTTATTTTACCATTTTTCACCTGGATAGAAAAAACTTTTTAATTGTTAAAGGTTTCCTAACAATGGCCGACCGCCGATGTTGGTGGCGTCAGATAAAGGGAAGAGACGCCACCGACATCAGCGGTTGCTCTGACGAAGGTGGCAGTAGACACCACAACATGTCGGTAAAGGTAAAAACAAGCTTTATTTACTCTGTGTGTGAAACAGAACCACAATACAAACATATGCAGTGCATGTCATTCAAAGAACAAACCAACACCCTTAAATAATGTCAGAGCAGCAGTTCCCAGTAAACAGCGTAATTTTATTCCCAGTTCTCTTCAGGCAAGGTGGCTTTTTCTGAATTCCTGTCAGCTGTGCAGAAAGAAAGAAGGCCATCCTGCACGAACAGGCAGTAAATAGGAGCTAAATGACTTTGGCTTTATTAGGACGTTAGGAGATCACTGATATAATTAGTATGTTGTTATAATTATCACCCATATGAGGAGCCATTTAAAGACTTTAATTGGATATTATACAGCCTTAAAACGTAGCAGCAGATCTGCACTGCACTTTTCACAAAGCTGCAGATGTTCTTCTCATTAGAATTTAGTTTGACAGTTTTTACAAACAATTAGTTGTAGCGAATGAAGAAATCCAAAATATCCATGCCTTTTTCTGATCTTATGTTATTAATTTGTAAAAGGTTCAATTTACTTTGAAAAAGTAAATCCCAACAATTATATTCCACTTACTTAAAGCAACACTTTAACCTATTGCTTTTAAACTGGTGCCAGTGGTTCTTGAGCCATAAACTTGAGGAACTAGACAAGTTGCTTATTTAAAGGCTAGTAGTGTTTTCAGCTCGCCATATGTCAAACAAACACACAAGAAGAATTTATGGTTATTGTTGACATCATGGTGGAGCCTGGAGGTAAAAGTAAGGGACTAATGTCATTGGAGGTAAACAAATCACTAAAACACATCGGCACAGTTTGTAGAACCTGGAGTAGGCGATGAAATCACGGACTGATGGTGACCTGGCTTTGCTGCTACTGGACTTGTAAGTAATACTATTTTTTGTCAAACAGTGAGGATCTTTTTACTTTGTGGTTTATTGTAGTATTGGTTGACTCATTTTAGTGTTAGCTTGTTATTAGCGCTAGCGACAGCAGGGTTTTTTACGACAGTTGTAATTCCACTTTCAACCAGTAGTAGGAGAAGTGAAAACCGTATGTAGTGTTGCTTAAAAACTGGTAAATAAAATGTATTAAAATCATAACTTTGGCTTAAAACTTTTCAGAAAAATCGTGATATTTCTGATATTTTTACCACAGGAAGCACATGCACCAGAGTGGGTAACTTAAATGTTAAAAGCGGTTTAATTTGGGGTTTGTTTGCTCTGACTGACGGTAGGGCTGCTCAATTAATCGAATTTTAATCACGATTACGATCTGAGTTTTGAACGATTATAAAAAACAAAACAAGCCGATTATTTGCTCCTCCCGCCTGCGCTGCCCCGAGTAGCAAATGAAGCGCTCCTCCCACAGTGTTGCCAATTTAGCGACTTTGACGCTATTTCTAGCAGCTTTTCAGACCCCCTTCTTGACTTTTTAACTTAAAAGTGTCTAGTGAACACCTCAGAAACATCTCTGGTAACCCTTAGCTACTTTCTGGATAACTATCGTCGACGTTTCCTGCAGGTTAGCTAAACACCGCCTGCTCTCCGGACCGTTCTTCAGGACATTAGGAAAGGGAATGATGTAGCGATGTCGGTCGCTAAAAAAACAGCTCTCGGAGCCGGCTCCTTGTTGGAGCAACCAGAGTGAGTGACACACACACCGCACCTGCGGACTCCTGAGCCACTAAAAACGGCTAAATGTGCGCGTGCGGCGCGCTAAACACACGTGCAGCTTGCCCCGATTGCTGTGAGACCGGGTTGGGGGGTGGGGGGTGCAGCTGTGGTTGGGACAATTATTACATTAACTGATGGACTTGTAAATAAATAGTTTATAAATAAGGTAGAAATAAGTTCCTCACGCTGATAAATAATAACTAATCTCTCTGAGGATACGGTGCTAGTGCACTCTCCTACAGCACCTTGACACGACTAAATACGTATTATGCAATTTTTTGTGAACATCAATTTATTTGCATGTATTTGTTATGAATGCCACAGTATAATTCTTGCTGTCAGTATTTGCAAGATATTGGTATTTGGGTCTGTACTGGTTAGACTTAAATGAGTTAAACCAAGGTCATAGCCCTTGGGTCATAAACTATGAGCTATAAGTATATTGGTCTTTTTATACTGGGAATCAGGAGTTATTTTAGTGATCATCTTGTTTCTTATTTTCGTCCTGATTGTGCCCTGAGCAGTTTTATGACTGAATAAAAACAAATAAAATCAACATAAATTGAAAAATCGTCCTAAATAATCGTGATCTCAATTTCAGTCACCATAATCGTGATTATTATTTTTGCCATAATCGAGCAGCCCTAACTGACGGCTCCTCGGGCGATAACCAGCTGCCATTTGCTGATCTCTCCCCCCCCACCCCCCACCCCCCCCACCAATAGCCCCCTTTAGATCCGTCTCTGACATACCTAATAAAACATGCATTCACTGCCACAAGTAGATTATTAAAATGTGTGGGTTGTTGTATTTTTTTATTGGGTCAAATGTTGTTGCTGCTTCTTGGTTTGTTGTTTCAATCCTTGTGGGATAATCCAAATTACTTCTGAAGGATTTACAACGGACGGCTGTCCAATCAGTGCCAGCAGGTGGACAGACATTAAAAGATGTTATAAGGCAGGAGCAGCAGGATGCTGAACATGCATTCAGGGGATTGGCAGCAGCAGAAGTCTCCCCCGCCCCCCCACTGACCATCACAAACATGCCTTCAGCTGGCTGATGTTCAAGCAGGAGGGCTTCGATCTCTGTCACCGATAAGACGGAGTTAGGCTGATAGATTTATCTTCAGCTCAGCTCCAGAGTTCTCCTTTTAACTTGCATTAACATTTACTTCTCCCTAAATACACACTTTCATTCAGCATCTTGCTGCCTCGTTTCAGTTTTCAGCTCTAACTGGGTTTTTCACTTCTACTCTCTGATTTACGGATCAATTTATGGCTGATGGGATTTTCTCCTGAACTTTGGCTGAATTAAAAGTTGTGCCAGCTACAGAAATTTTCCCTGCACATAAACCCAAAACTGAATGTCTTCATAAATCAAGATGATGAATTATTAAACAACTTTGGCGGTTTTTAAACACACCAAAATATACACCAATAAACTATTTAAACACTTTTACAATAACCAATTTGGGGGTTAATGCAAAAATAGTTTCCATTCTCAAAAATAATATTTGGAAAGAAATTATAAGCCTTATTGGTAAGTTGCCATTTACAGGTTGGATGGAAACTGCTTTTATTTGATTCATTTATTTAGTAAATATCCATGGTGAACTAAAACTTTATATTAGTCACCATCTCTTGCATTAATATTTGCACAGTTTCACTTTAAAATTTATTTATGATAATAACTTTTAAAATAATTAACATTAAAATGTTATGCAAGTCTATGGCTTGTGTAAAAATGCTGCTAAAACACCACTTTCTCACTGGGCTGTCATCACTTGGAAACCCCAGAATAAAAAAAAAAAACTTCCAGTTGGAATCCTACAATCATTGGTTTAAACAACTTTTTCATGCAACGTTCCTGCAAATGTTCTCATCTGTATTACATCCTAACTGGTTAACGTTTTATCTCTTTGTTTCCAGTCAGGCGCAGCCGGGTTTCGAGAGTTGAGTTGTCTTATTTTTCTCAAACTTTATGAATCGAGAAAACTAAATAGTGCAAAGTTCTCGACTCCCATGTAAAGAAAACAAGTGAAAGCTTCAGAAATGTTTCTAGACTTGTTGGAAACTCTCCTGGAAATGCTGGTTACTGAGCCAAAACCCAACCAGGAAGATAAATATATATTAAATAGTTTTACTACGTTCAGTAATAATGTTTCTTTATTTTAATCTCTGGCCCTTGAAGCACTTTGACATATTACAACAATGAAACTTTATACAATGAAAAACTCTCTTTGGAACTGTCCGATTTTCTTTCTAGGAGCATTTGTCACGTCTTCAGAAAGCCACGAACCTTCCTCGACGGTTTCCAACATAGTATCCCACAATAACAGTGCAAAATTTGTGGCTTTCCAGCTGAGTAGCTCAGGGCCAAAGCTGCATGACCCTGTCTCTGCCTGCCTCAGTTACCATGGAAATGGAGTTAACTTAAGAGTCGGGGCCTCTCCCTGTAGGATATGTGATGTGACGGAGAGGAGGTGATGGAGATCTAAGCCAGGGAATCAGCAGTCACCAGTCAGGCAACATCTGAAGCCAACTAAAGAATAATAATTAGGATAATGATGAAATGACTCTTATGTGAGCGGTCTGAACAGGAAAACGGATGGGATGGGAATGAGGAAGTGGAATTAAAGAACAGACAGACAGCAAAATGCCAATAAGGCTCAACAAAAGAGTCTCTGTTGCTTTGACAGAGTTGTGCAGCCACAACACGTGTCCAGATAAGAGACTAAATCAGCCAACATTCTGATAATTTCTCGCTCCACTGCACCCTGCCCCTCTAAACGATCACAACCACTGACGACATTCCAGAAACATCTGAGCTCCACTTCAATCAATCATGAGGCTTTCACCTTTGTATATTTACTCTTTGTAGCATTTCTCTGTCCAAATTACAGCCAGCATGAGTCCCCCCCCACCCCCCGCACTAATAAACAAGCATGGTGAGGAGGAGACAGCAGTGCCAGCAAGTGTCGGGCAAAGTAGCAACACCCAGAGGAGCTGGAGACAAAATCCTGCTTCAGAGGGGAGAGAAAGACTGGAGCTATGAAAAGATAAAGACAGATCACCAAAGAGAGGAGAAGCAGAGTTCTGTTGACCCCAAGGCTGACAAAGCCTCCAGGAAACCTCCCTGAATCACAAAAAGACTGGCAGAAAAGAAACGACGGAGAAAAATGCCACCAAACATAGCGCAGAGGAGAAAAGGCATTTTCCATCAACGCTCCTCGTCTTTCGACAACCTGTCATTGTGGCTGGAGAAAATGAAATGCAAAAACCCTCTTGAGTAATCAAGCTCTTGGAATGTTGCAGAAAATCAATGGTGACGAGGAAGATGAAGAGGCAAAGTGGGTAGAAGAAGTAGCAGAGAGGCAGTGGTGCACTGAGGGAGTGGAGTGGTTTCATGCTGTCACCTGGAGACATGCAGGGAGTTGTCCATATGAATGAATACATGAATCAAGCAGCCACCTGTAGGTCAGCGGCTTTACACGGCCGTCAGAATGAAAGCTATGCGTCATGGCTGCAGCTAACAACACTTCTAATACAAATGAACAATGACCCAAACCATTACGTATCCTTCTACCGAAGTGTTTTCTAAGTATTTTCTATGATTTTTCAGAATAAGCTGCTCAACACTTGTTCAAAGGTCATGTACACACCAAACAAACTGTTGAACACACGGTCCGCAGACACTCGCCACAGCTGTCAGAGGTCAGCTTAGCTGGACATGTGAGCAAACAACCTCATGTCACAGATCAGCGGTTAATTCCAACCAGGGAGGAAAGATCTCTTTACGAGCTTTAGAATTAACAGCAAAGACCTTTGGTCCAACAAAGTCTGATTGTGTATTTGACTATTTGTATGGAAAAAAGAATTCAGGTGCTGCTTTACTAATGCAGACTTCAGTAATACAAATGATATGGAATTCTTCAGCCAAATACAAAGGTAACACCAGAATACGCCGATATGCATGAGTGTCTGATCATTTTCAGACGAATGGCTTTTGTTAGTAGCCTGGTAAGCCATCCCATAAAAGTGAATGTTTAGTCTAGCCACTCAGTCATGAGGCAGAATCTACGGTTGTGTTTCAAACGGTCTCCACATGCTATTGGACAACAAACAAGGAGACACACTCACCGCTACGGATGTCCATCAACAGGGCAGTTATACACTGTTGTATAAGATGCAAATACATCCTTTTTCTAAAGACCTCCATCTGGTCTTGACTCAAAGAAAAGCCCAAGTCTAAATAGTCTTAAGTTGATGCCGTTTCAAACGAGCCAAAGCCATTTTTGTTGTTTTGCTTAGTCGCATCATCCCGCCCACCAAACCAGTGGAGAACAGCTATGACTGGGACGGCACAAGACTGGTCCAGGCTACTGAGGTTACCAGTAGAGCACGGCTAGAATGACCTGCAGAGCAAAATCATTTTGCTTGGGCTTCTGTCTCGATTTCTAGGCTATTTTGTTAGAGTATGATGGGTGAAGTATTTAAAGGTTTCATTCACCCTTTTTCTCTAGAAATCAGCAGTGGTGTCTAATACAAATGAAGATCTTGTGAGATGTTTTATGTGGAATAAAGTTGCAGCGCTCCTGTTTCAGGAAGCAGAAGTTTGTCGGAGGGGGTAGAAAATGGCCGCATTAAACACACTGAAGAAGGCAGCGATGTCTGGTCTAGATGTTTGTTGTTTGACAGTTACAAATAATAACTTTGAAAAGTGTTCAAGTAAAAGAACTGCACTGAAAACAGGTGAAAAAGCAGCCCAGAGAAAAAACTCCTTCAGAGATTTGAAAACTCCTAAAAATGATTTTAAATTTTTACTGGAAAGTCTGCCTTCTTTAAAGCAAATAGTGAAGAAATAAAGGGATGCTCTGACAGTTTTCACAGTGCTCTGTGTCACTTGTCAGCTCACCGGCCCTTACATCAGACTGAGAGTTTCCGTTTACTTGAAAGCATTTGGATGGAGGAGACAGATGGAAGGTTTAGGCGGCTTTTGCTGGCTGATACATCTGGATCAGAAGTCCATCCTTTCATGTCTAAGTGAAAATCATCTGACGATCGTCAATTCTCTTTTGTCTTGCTCCAACAGTATCAGAGCAATGAAACACAGAACAGTGACACTGATGTTTCTGCCATGCGACTTACATCATCACAGCTCTGCGCTGTTTATTTGTCACTGCCAGATGTCTGAGTGGTTCTGTATCGCCCGTTAGGCTCATTACTCTTTCATCATGACAGGATAATGACACCATCAGAAGAACAGAGTGAGAGTCTCCATTAAAGTTAGACAAGCCTGGCTGGTCTGGAGATTATTACATTATATAATGATCATTTAATTTAATAGACGGCTTTTAAATACACCAACTAAAAGAAAGTGCACTGACAGAACACTGAAATGGGAATTAGATAAATATGGTTGAAAGGAACAATTGGTGAATGATGATGAAGCATATATCTAATTGAATGATTAACAGAATTTAGTACATATAAACAGTCTTGATTAATTATTTGTTTTGGGCAGGTTACCTAACCTTCAGATGTATCAAAATACACTGACGCAAAAGGAAGTATGTTTGATTTGCGGTTTGTTTTATGACTTGTGAGTGTGAGTTCAGATCTTTTGAAGTGGGTTTCTGTTGTAATGCTATGAAAATGTTATACTTCACCTGTCGACAGCTCTTTGAACAACCTCAGCTTGGAGGAATAGATAAGTTCTGACCTGATCAATAGCTAATGGCTAGGCTAAATAAAGCTAAAACTAAAGGGATACCTGCTGTTTTAAAATAATTTTAATATTTCACACACATTTACACAATAATAAGTCAATTACTAAACTATAAAAAAGATTCTCTACTGTATATTCTACAGTTGACGTCAGGCAAGTGCTGCTGAGTGCTAATGCTAGACAAACAAACCACATTAACTAAGGGAATAACAATATCCTAATATCACGATGCGATATTTTTTGCGATATTGTGGGGAGGCTCACCATAATAAGACTCACAACATAAATTACTTTCACTGGTCAATGGTACATTTGTCATTAACTTTATTATCATTATGACATTTTGAACAGGCTGAAAAGCCACAAAGTGCAAAATTCAAGTAACAACTTCATATATATTTATAAAAGAAATGACAACACAAGTACTGAATTAACAGCCCGAGTAAAGGCATTATTAAACAGCCCATTCAATAAATAAAAACACCAGGCTGTGTGGGCCGCACGCACTCCCATTGGTGAACTGGCCGATGACGCGGAAGCAAAGGATCATGGTCTACGTAGTTTACTTTGCTACGCTCCTGTGGAGCGGACTGAAAAGTGGCATTTTTTACCTCAAGATGTACAGTACAATATTGTGACAAGACCCCGACGATATTGTGGCCATTTTACTACGGCGATATTGCGATATTGTAACAGCCCTAGCATTTACCAAGAGAAAAAACACGGACAGAGCGCCTGGACGTCAGACACCATATTCAAACGCTTACGCTCAGTTACTCATTACTCACAGCGCACAAGTAGCATTTACTATAAGGTCTTTTTTTAACTCTTAGGTTGTTATTTGTATCACTACTTTCTACATACCACCCACCTCTGGCCTTTCTAATCCATGTTTGGATGCCGTTTGGCTGAAATGCTCTGCTGGACTGCTTGTCATTACACCCAGAATTAAATCTCCATTTCTATAGAGTGAGGTTTTTCAAAGAGCGCTCTACAACGAAACCAGGTTTAAAAATGGACTCTGAACACAAAATGGGCATCAGAGAACTGAACTAAAAAGAGTGAGAGGTCTGTGTTTTCTTGATAACTGGGGATTTGTTTTCTTTCTTCTTCCTTTCACTCTTATTTAATGCCATTCTGTTGCTGCCATATGCCTGCAAGCAGCTAAGCCTACTTTAGGCCTCTAAGGAGAAGGCCTTACCTCCTCTAATAAGACAGCAGAACAAGACAAAAACTCCTCTGAGATCTAATTTGCACATAAATAACTAGAGAGGGAAAAAATAAGACAGATCCACCTTCTTCCAGCGGGAGAAACGCTCATAGAGTCCTTTTTCCATCTTAAAATCTAGACTTTACTCCGGCTCAGTTTTTATGGTGATGATATGGCAGAAACAAAGATGGTGAACCAAATGCAAACACCACCCGCCTAAAAATGGACTGTGGATTTTTAACAGCGGTTTCTCTCAGCATCTAAGTTAGGGGTTACGAAGTTTAGAATGAGGGATAGGGGGTAATTAGAGCGCTGGGTGTTGCCTTGTGAGTGGGTGAATACATTAAGTTCAAGGGTGGGAAGCAGACAGAGCTGCAAAACAAAGACTTGGTTCAACAATGAGCATGTCTCTCAGATTTCTACAGTCACATGATAATAAAAACGCTTCAGATATCCTAATAATCTGTTTCAAATTTTACACACTGGTTTTTACACCGCTCCCTGTAAACACTACACTCTTTTTTGCTCACTTTAGATTTAAATATTTCTTCCCTGGAACTAGTCCATCTTTTTCAATCATTAAACCTTGTGTGTTTGTATATAACTGTCCAGAGGATGGATTTAAATTTAGAAAACAAAGTTTTACATGAACTTTGTTTTGATTCACTCTGCGGAAACAAAAACAACAAAAAAACTCTACTTTGTTCTTCTACAGAGCTATTTTCAAGTGAGGTTCTGTGAAATAATAATAAATTATTGATATCCCACCGGCTGTGACTGGCTCTTTGAGTGACCTACGTTTGGAGAAACGGAGATTAGAGTTTGACAGAACTTGGCTAACAAGCTAACAATTTTGGCTCCCAACAAAGATGGTTGAAGACGTGTTTAGGGTAGAATTTTTACTATTACAAGGTTTGCCAAAATAAAGTATAATGAAATAAAACATGATAACTGCATGTTTACTTTTTTTGTTGGTGTAAAAGCTGAAATAAGTTTGTAGGAAACGTCAAGTTTTTTTATTAGAAATGTTTTACGATGGAAAAATGCGCTTTGGAAGCAGGTTGAGTCCTCGCATTTAGATGGCTGAAGGCTAGTTTACTTCTCCGTCTGCGTCGTCACGGAGACACAGTTCCGGCTCCTTCACCAGTGAAGCTCTGACGAAGGCGACTGTAAGGAGCCCAAACTGTCAGCAAAATGAGGTAAATCTTATTTGTGTCGGGAAATTACGGTAAACCTGAGTGAATAGAGAGGTGGAGGACATGTCTACATTAAAAGTCTCTGAATTACATAAACACAATATAAACACACTGTGATACTAACAGGATACCCCAGAAAAGCACTTCGCCCTCTGCTGTCCCGGTGGAGGATTACTTCCCAACACTAACACCAATGAAGAAGTATAAAAGAAAAACGTCTCTGTCAATACGCGAGCATGTGAGGCGAGCACAAACTTGCTGACAGAGAAGTATAGACTAGCCTAAATTGCCATTAGCTTGTCATGCTGGCATGGCGCGTTTATGACACACCGTTACGGTAACGTTACACCGATTTGCTGGCCTGGTGCATCTCATAAAAAGGGCCTAAATCTCTTTAGGTTTGAGGTTAAAAAGACAATCTGTAGTTTTACTTTTAATTTTTGGAAAAATCCATAGAAATGTTGACTTACAAAAGTTACGTCACCACGCCCAAAACCACTTAGGCAGTAAGAAACATGAACTTAATAGCAAAACTGCTAAACTCTTTCCAAAACCTACGTGAAAGAACAGAATTGAAGAAGAGATGCAATATATTTTGGCCGAGTGGTATTGCCATAGTATGATATCATTGGCAGGTGCAGGACCTTGAGCAGATCTGGTAACTACAGCACTGAATTCTCTTGATGGAATTAACTGAGAAGTCACGCCAAGGTTGCATGCTTCCTGCTACACAGGTAACAACATTTACCCTAATGTATTTTTACACTTACGACACTCAAAGCGATATGGTGTAAAACTACCCTGAAATGAATGTACTGCCAGTGCCAGGAAACTCCATACTGCCACTTGAATCTATGGATCATCACGTCATATAAATGCACTCCTCCTCAGACCAGAGGACTCACCCAGAAATAAAAGAGCACAGCCACAGTTTAAGACACAACCGTGCTAATGGACACTTACTGAAAGTGCTGATCATGAATGCTGCTTTCACCACCCACTAAAAGTCAGCTCATAACCAGCAGGAGTCGGCTGTGTCCAGTACTTCACATCACCCCTAAATGCTGTCATAAACTACAAGAACTCAGCTTTATTCCTCTCTTTTCTCCTAAAACTATGTGGAATTTTTAGACTCCAACAAATAAAAATCAGCTCTTTTCTGAGGAGCGTCAGCGCTGTCCGTGCCGAGTGCATCTCCTCTGTCCTTTCTGACCCCAGCGGCAGCTCTTTATGGGGACAGCGGCTCGGCGCACAGCAGAAATCCCATCAGACTCAACGGCCCGACAGCCACACAAAAAGACACCGAGGTGATTCAGAGTAATTTCACAGCCATTGACTCTCATCGCTGTGCGAGGGTGGAGAGTTCAGGATGGCGGCCGCCCGGGAGCAGGGAAATGACCTCACACATCTCATCCCATCAAGTCTTTTCCTCCATGTTTTTGTTTTACCTCACCAACGACAAACAGGACAGTTTCTAAGAGCACAAACTAAAATCAGAATCAGAAATAAACTCCTTTAAGAGAAAACAGACTTTTCACTGAACTACTGATAACTGAGTGTGTTGGTTTCATGTGTAAATGACTCCCCTGGTGGTCTTCTCAAACCATCGTGGGATGGAAAAACCACCCGGCAACAAATACATACTGGTTTCAGTCTGAACCGCAGCAACAGACACAAACGGTGACTGAAATTTAGTTGCTGATCTGATGTTCTCAGAAATGTTAAAGCACTGAGTGCTTCTCCTTTTTAATTACATATTCTCCACACAGCAAAAAAGTGTGAGTTTTAACATCTAATTTTCATCCATTTACATCTAATTATTAGCTTTGTTAACTCCAACTCACTCCTAAATGCATCACCGCTCACCCCACCTCCCATCCAGAAAGCTCCAGCAGGAGAAACCTCCCTCCCTCCCACCTGAAACATTTTCCAGCAGGAGGGAGGAGAGGGATAAAAAACAAGACACGATAAAGTCTTTGATCTGGGTGTGGTTCTGATATATATAGGGAAGTATTTGTTTAAAAGTCAGACTTTTAAACAACAATATCTGTTTGATAAACTCACTTACAGCTACTTCCATCCTCTACAGCCATAAATGTACACATTAGTGTTCAGCAAACATGTTATATAAATGCTCTCAACCTCCGTTTATTTACTACCAAATCTCCTATGAATGTCAAATATTTCACATGCATGCATCTTTTTTCCATTTTACACAAGTAAGCATTGGAATGTTTCTCCTTTACCAGACTAAAGTCATTTATATAATCTAAACTGGTTTCTTTTACTGTTTACAGTTTTTTCCCCACAGAAACATTGGAAAAACCTGAAACTGCAGCTGAAATGCACAATGCTTTTCTGCCTGATGAGCTTTGAAAGAAACACAGACAATGCTTTTCTACAATTTTCTGCAATTCCACCTCATCTACTGCCTGATGAGTTTGCTCCCAGAGCTCTCAGAAGGGAAATCATAATGACAGGAAGTTTGCAGTTGAGAGAAAGAAAAACATCCAGGCAGACAGAGAAATTAGAGGGGTCTCAAACGTGCACACCAACAGATCATTTTGTGTTGCAGCTCACAAAACACAATAAATTATTCTTTTTAACAGCCAAGGACAAGGACCACATATCTCTGACACACACATGCTCTCACATGAAGCAGAACTAACACAAACTGTGGATTAAATAGCAATCCTCCAGCTTGTCATCTGATTATTGTCAGCTTCAGGTCAAAGTTCAACTCAAAATCTCAGTTTGTTCACATCTGTGCCACAAATAGCATCTGAGAATTTCTCTCCTCATTGTTTAGTTTGGTTCCACGGGTCGCATAATAGTCAGACGTTTAACTTTAATATAATCAAAACATCTTCATTTAGCTCAAACTCTTATCATCCTTTCTGAAAGCCTACACAGGAGAATCCTTGACGCTGATATTTTTTTTGTAAAATAAGCTCAGAGCTTGTGCACAGTCAGCTGGAACAGCACAGCGCGTCGAGCCACGGACACCTGATCGAGCATTTGGGAACCAGAGGGACCGAGAGGAAAGATTATCAGGCTTCTGAGCCAGCCAGCTGCCACTGGAGCTGTGTGGGCAACACTACATCCTGGCTCCCTCTCCTTTTTATCTCCCTTCCTCCTTCATGGCCACCCTCATTAAACAGCAGTGATAGCAGACGTTTTTGTGCCCAGGCAGTGCCAGCAGCAAGGAGCCAAACCTTCTGCACATCAGACATCTTCAAAACAAAGAGGGGAAAAAAAAAAGAATTTTTCTCCGGTATGTTCAGCTGTGAGTCACAGAAATATACATTTAGAAGGGAGAAAATGGCATCAAGTGGGAAGTGGGAATGCTTGAAGACTGGAAATATTAACTGGGACAAATGACTATTTTTCTTGAGTTATGATAATTCTATGATGATAAAAAACATCTTTAAGTTTTATTTTCCTCTAATTTAAAGCAATTTCACCAGATTTATACACTGCATTTTCAGTACAATCCAGAATGAGCCAATACAGGACTCTGTCACTTTAAAATAGAATAGAATAGAATAAACTTTATTGTAATTGCTCATGGCAATTAAATTACAGATGGTCTGCCATCAACAGTGCACAAGACAATAAATGACAATAAATGTCAAAAACCATAAAGGAACACATTACTGATGGGGATGTGGGATGTAAGCTGTGGCTGGCCACACCCACCACTGCCCCCACTCAGGCTGCTATAAGCTAAGAAGCTCTGATATCTGAGAGGGGCTTGGAGTAAAGCTGCTGCTCTTCCAGTAGCAGTTCACTATTTAACATGGGAAGTTGTTCTATTCTACTTTCCCCAGTTGTGACATCATGAACTGGGATTTTTGAAACAGCTCATCTTAGGCATATAACTCTTAAAAAATAAACACCGACAGAAAGCATAGTTTTTTCACATTTAGGGTGTTTATAGAGGCAGTAGAGACCCACATGGCAGCACAAAACGATGCAAAAGATGAGATCTCCATTATATGTCTCTTTTAAACTTATTCAAACTAATCTTCCGAGATTATTTGCCTGATTTCATAGGACTTTCTTTTCCTAGACCACCTGATTTAGGTTAATCTCTGTTCATCCAGCTGCTCCAAAATCTTCATCTACACAGAAATGTTTACATGAAGATGAAGTCGAGTTCCTAATGCATCTGGGTGATTCAGCATGATTCACCTTCAGCCAGAATATCTTGTTTACATGCACTTAAAAAAAACGACGTCAGTCTATTTGGGGTAAAAGGTCGGTTTGCTCAGCCCATAGAGATATAGTGTTCACTTAGTGATACTATCCTTTTATTTTAAAGTGTGTGTGTGTGTGTGTGTGTGTGTGTGTGTGTGTGTGTGTGTGTGTGTGTGTGTGTGTGTGTGTGTGTGTGTGTGTGTGTGTGTGTGTGTGTGGTTGAGGGGGAGGGTTATTGTGGTTATTGTTTTATTTTCTGTACAGCACTTCGAGTTGCCTTTGGTATGAAAAGTGCTTTATAATTAAAAATTGACATGACAAATTTTTCAACGACTTTGCATATTTCTAGATCAGGGATTCTCAAAGTGTGGTGCGCGCACCCCTGGGGGTGCACGAGCTGCCGCTAGGGGGTGCGCGAGGTGAAAAGTGTAATGGCTGCGGAGCTCAGAGAAGATTGTCATATGTCACCATTAGCGTAGCCAGAAACTCTTATATGGGTGGGCCAAAGAAAAAGTAAGTGGGCACAATAAATGTAATTGAAAACAAGTATATTTTTGCGCGCGTGCGCGTCCTCCACATGTGCCCTAGCTTCATAATAACAATGCGCTGAGCTTCAGCACTCTGGCCTGCGCACGCCGATATGTTCAGTATTTGATCATTTTTAACGGTGTTGGAGGAATCTGAAGGTGGTGAGTCATTCTGGCAGATTGTAATTAACACCTGTCTCACACAGGTGTTCTGACATTGTAAACCTCACACACAGAACATTGTGGATGAAACAATATAACAAGAAATGATTCCCATTCAGGCTATTAACAGCGCGCTGAAGATCTGAAGTTCAGAGTGCGTCGGTCAGAGGTCAGACGCGTTCCAGCGGAATCACGGCTCACGGATGCACAAGTGAGCACATCTGGGCTGGGCAGAAGTCATTTTACAACATTGGTTTAAATAGCGCGAGAAGCGGTGACTTGAGCGGCTGTGCCGCGCGTGCGTGCGCACACACACATACACACAGATTCAATAAGCGCACACGCTGCTTTAACTCCGGCGCGCCGTCAGACTGAAGGCAGAAATGAACGCTGCCTCCACCGTGATAAAAACTTTTAAGAGGTTATTTTTCATTCAAGGTCAAATTAAGATATTAGCTTCTGGGATGAGTCGGGTCCACTACAGCCAGTGACTCCTCATGAACCTGACCACAAGTCCTGTTACTGCACCATTTGTTACTCCAGTCAGCGTGGCAGCGGATCGCAGATTCAGCCACACCATAAAACAGCAATAAGTCGGTCTGAGGTAAAAGTGAACATCATGGCTATATCTTGTCCCCTATTGACATTTGATTACGCACAAGTAGGTGATCAGTTCAGGTTTACGCAGAGCAGAAGGAAGGAGAGCGCTCTGGCCGCACAGGTTAAACGTTCCTACTTTAAGAAAACTGTTAAATTGCATTTTTTATGTGCTACCTGGGCACTCTTAATATTTATTTAAAATTAAATCAAAGGAAATTGTAATGGTATCGAATGTTTATTAATTACTATTTAAAAAATGAAAGTGATGGGGAATTTTTTTAACCCTGTCTGTTTAGCTTGACATCTGATATATATATATATATATATATATATATACATATATATATACACATATATATACACATATATATATACATATATATATATATATATATATATATATATATATATATATATATATAGAGCCATGCTCCAATGTGGGGGCTGGGGGGGGGGGGTGCGTCGACATGGTCGGGACATAGAAGGGGGTGCGCGGCTAAATAAGTTTGGGAACCACTGTTCTAGATAATGTGGTGGTAAAGCAAAAATGACTTCCTGTCCAACCATCTTTGAACGTGAAAACATTAAAGAGGAGAATTCCCCCGTGGCACAGCAGCCAAATAACAACCTTTAAAATGTTGCTGAAATCACTTCCAAAACAATGTGACACTGCAGCATGTTGGGTGCATCCTGCACACGCCCAGCTCACGCCTGTTTACCCTAGAATCACCGCAGCCTTGTGGAGGTATCTGTATCTGCAGCGACACTGCTGTGGGCCATTTTTATTCTGGTAAAAGACTTCAAACCAATTTCATGTTAAAGTGATGTTAAATAAGACACCATATAAGAGAGAAAGCAGCGTTTTGACATCGCAGCATCACAAAAACATAGCCAAGGCCCCATGGAACTGCCTCTACAGGAGGAAAACAATTATTATCTTCTAACAGGGGGGCAGTATGCACAGCATTTTCAATTAAAAGACTGGCAGAGTTTCATCTCGGTGTGACAAGTCCATTATTTCCCCAGCGATAAAACGGTCATGTAGCAGAACAAATTTGGTTTGAATGGAGTGACTTGGGCTGCTTGAGTGGGAAGGCAGAGCTAATCGTTTTCATAACCTTGGCATTTGGATATCTGGGAGGGGGAATGACGGGAGGCTGGTATTAACGTAGTTATTCATGTGCTGCAACAAAACAACAAAATACCCAAAATGCATTTGTGCTTTAGGAATAAATAAACTATGTTTATAATATATTACAAACCTTCATCTGGGTCATTCCTGGCCGACGCTTCCAGAAGCGCCACGCTGGCAGCGAATGACACTCGCCTCCTGAACTCTGACTGCTGCAGGTTGTTGCCGTTTCGTCCCTTCCTATCCGCCTTTCGCTTCTTGTTCTGCATCTCCTTCTCGTAGACGGCCCACCTCTTCAGCTGCTGGGTCCGGCGCTTCTGGGCCGCCCGCAGCCTCTCTAGACTTGGCACCTTGTCCAGCTGCTGCAGCTCCTGGATCAGCTCTAGGTGGCTGGCCATGGTACTAGGTGGGATGGACAGCAGTGGTGGATGAAGACGATGATGATGGTGAAGAGGTGAGACGATGGAGATCGTGCAACTCTAGCGAGGTCTGGACCGTCGGCTGTGGCCTCCACCTTTTATCCTCACCATCTTTCTTTCAGCACCTGTGAAACACCTGGAAGAAGACATGCAGAGATATAAACATTTGTCTTATCATCCTTTTTATTTTACTCACAATGTTAACTGGATTTTACACGAATGTTTTAAAATATTAAACCAAATTCTCTCAGGAAGTGTTGCTTCAGTTCAACAGTAAAGAGCAACAATTTAGAGCTAAGCTACTAAACTGGCAAGAGCTACTCTCAATCGGTCTGCTCCCTGCCAAATAGCACCAGACTCAGACAAAACTGCAGTCCCTTTTCTCACAAATTCTCACCATTCTTGCATTACTTTGAACCATTTTTACACCATACATAAATTCAAGTTTGCAGGACAAAATCAACTTCCTGAAAATGGCGCTAAATCTTTCCGTTTGAAACCAGAGGATTGATCAAAGCGGACACAGTTTTCCATTTGCTTCGTGAGCTGCTATAGATCTGTCTACCATCCACCATCAAGGTTAACCGCTTCCTTAAAGCTGCAAGCAAAGAGAAAAACTGATGAGAAGGAGGGGTGAAGTGTTGGGCCAATGAGCTGAAAAGGGGATTTCTGTGCATTTCTGCTCTACATTTTTGCACCCTTTATAACAGCAGTCATAAACAAATCGTCCTTACACGTGTAGGACATTTGAAACACACTTTATGAAGTAACATCAGTCTACTTGAGAGCCCTCAAGTATCAAAAGCCCAATAGAAAAATGCAAAAACAAAAGCCCTCATTGCTTTTTAAATGAAAACATGAACGCCTCTTGCATGAAAAGTTTCCTCATGTTTGTAGCCTTCCACTACAGGAGCCGCGTTGTCCTGCAGCACCGTCTGATGAAACACTTCACGAAGCACCGCGCTGCCACTTCCAGACTGCCACCATGCTCACGCTATATTTCCTCTGCAGCTCATACCCAAGCTGTTAAAAAACACGGACAGGAAACAAGCAGAACAATCACTTACTACAGCATCTTTTTCCATCATCGGTTTACCGGCGCTGAGAGTTTCTGTTTGTGTCAAAGTTCATCTGATTTCACAACGAGCGCAAAGATGAGACAGCCCTTCCACGGGAGAACACGTGAAATTAATGAATAGTTGACTTTTCAGCATCAACATCTAAGATAAAATAGAACAACAGTTTGAGATGGGGTCAGCTCCGTGAAAGAAGCGCGTGCTGTGAGAATCTTTAATGCAGCTAATGATTTGTAACGGCTGGGTCACGACCCAGAGGGTGATCACAAGAGGATTAGCAGCAGGGTGTCCAATTTATCCTTCAGCTGTCGGTACATTTTTGTTTTCCATCTGAGAGTTTTGACTCAGACAGCCCGACATCGTTGACGGTTTCACTTGATGGTTTGCAAATCAGTCGGTTTTACTGCAGACAGGAAGTAGTGTTTAAATAAAAACTGAAAACAACTGATTTAGAGTAATCAGAGATGGACCGGTCAATCAGCTGGACTGAAAGATCTAATCTGTTTTTAAATAGTCTTTGATTGGTCATGCTTGTGCTGACTTAGCCAGTTACCAGGCAGGAGAAATGCAGCTGGAGCTAAAACCAGCGGACTGCAACATGCGTTTCAGCTAGAATGCTCTTCTCGTCTTTATGCCTTTCATTGCCAACATATACATGGAGGACGTGGAAAACAGAACACTGAACTCTTACAAGGGATTAACCTCACAGTTTCCAACATGGGGATGGCACATGGGCCAAAACTTTGACTCAACAGAGACTTCACCAGACACAAGGCTGTGAACAAGAACATCACGTTCACTAGGGAGGACGTTCACTACCACACAACACTACTGGAAACCTACCCACATAGACTCACTCACAACACCACCCACTGGAGTTCAAACTGATTTAATTTTTATGAAAAAATATTAACTCAACCAGGCTAGCTACAATGTAGCTCATCACAATCAGCATGTGTGCGTGTGTGAATGATTGTAGTGTAAAGCAATTTGGAGTTCTCCGATTTGGAGTTCTCCGATTGAGAGAGAGAGAGAGAGAGAGAGAGAGAGAGAGAGAGAGAGAGAGAGAGAGAAAGAGAGAGAGAGAGAGAGAGAGAGAGAGAGAGAGAGAGAGAGAGAGAGATAGATAGAGAGAGAGAGAGAGAGAGAGAGCGAGAGAGAGAGAGAGAGAGAGAGAGAGAGAGAAGAGAGAGAGAGAGAGAGAGAGAGAGAGAGAGAGAGAGAGAGAGAGAGAGAGAGAGAGAGAGACTTAAAGGGACTTTACAGAGTTTTGAATTTTTATGCTCGTGATTGCCCCCTCAGGCCAAAAGCGTAACGGCAGCTTCAATATTAGGCTCGTGCACGAGGCGCGCATGCTGTACGTGCACACTCCTTAATGAAAATAACAGCTGAGACAGTCCTGTGTGTGTGTGTGTGTGTGTGTGTGTGTGTGTGTGTGTGTGTGTGTGTGTGTGTGTGTGTGTGTGTGTGTGTGTGTGTGTGTGTGTGTGTGTGTGTGTGTGTGTGTGTGTGGCCCGAGGATAGAAGACAGGAGAACGCGCAGCTAATTACTTAAATAATTTGGTTCCGTACCTTTCTCTTCAGCACAGCCGACAAAGGTTTATGATGGGTCAGTCCTCCTGCAAGCTCAGATCATTCCCTTCCCTTGCTTGAAAAATTGTTCCAAAATGGAAGTTGAACACACATCTTTATTTATCTGAATTCAATGCCGTTCGGCGAGTCTCAAATAAAAATTTGGGCATCTTACTGTAAAAAATATTCCATTAATGTAAAAAAGAAAGTCTAAATGAACTATATTTACACCCAGAATCGAACCCGGGTCTTCTGCATAGGAGTCAGACATCTTATAAGATGAGCTACACTCTAGTAACTTTCACTGTATCTGTAACTTTTATATCCTTGATAACACCTGAAACAACGTCAAACCAAAGAACAGTTCGAAGCGAAAATGGCTATTTTGTTGCTAATTTGCAGGAAATATCCAGAAGAAAGTTCTACAGAAAGTAGCTAAGGGTCCTCAGAAATGTAGCTAGGTTCATCACTAGGCGTTAGGAACAGCGACAAAGTCGCTGAGTTGGCACTACCTCTCTCTCTGCTGCTAAAGCTACGGATAGCAAATACTATGGGCTATGCCTGAGCGTGAACGCGCATGAAGCAGCCTGCTCGACCCGAGCACCTCTCTTTTTTTGTGATTTTACAGAAAAACAGGCAATCACAGTAAAAATGCCAGGGCTCATTCTACAGGACCAGGGCATTGCAGGAGAATGTATGAAGAAGAAATTTATTATTTCTATACATATTTTGGCTGTCAAACTTCCTTATAGTCCCTTTAAATACTACTATACTATAGATTTATATACATCTTTAGATTCATCTTCCCTTCCCAATAAACCCTGACTAATGGCAGATAGTCATCATAGGACATGTAATAATAGTAACTGCTCTCAGCGCATCTTTCACTTCACCGAAAACCAGTGACAACACTGATAAATATGGTTATTCTGCTTCATGAGCTCCTGGTGCATCATTCAACAACATGAAACACACTCAAGTTCATCTTAATGCACCTTCACAGCTAAAACAGGAAATGCACCATGATGGGTGGAAAAAAAAACTTTAGAGGATGTTCAGAGTAAAGGACAAAAACAATGTGATAAACATGTTTGGTTCCCAACTTCACCAGTGGTATTATCTTAGAAAATGCATAAAAGATTATTTCCTTATTTATTATTCAATTATTATTCAAAAAGAGGTAAACAAGATTTAATGGATGTCGATCTTTAAAGAAACTCAGAAAATTTGAACATGAAGCAAAAGTTTGTTTATTGCAGTGATTCAACTCAGACTGAGAGACCATCTAAAGGCTCAGGAAACCTTTGCAGGTGTTCTGGATTCATTGGCTGATTAGAGTGACACTTTCAGTCTAGAATATTGAAACTTTTCACAATATTCTAATTATCTGAGATTTTGAATTTGGGGTTTTCATAAACAGTAAACCATAATCTTCACAAATATAACAAATAAAGACTAGAAATACCTGGCTTTGCACATAATGAGTCTGTCTCATTCATTAGTTTCACTATTTTAAATTGATTTACTAAAATAATGAACTTTTGCATCATATTCTAATTTTTCAAATGTCAGCAGCAGTCCTTTAAAAACGGGGGTTCAACCATACACTTTAAACATGCAAGGACAGAATATGTTCAATTAGACTTTCAGAAACATTTTTTTGTGTTTGGCGATTTATATTTAGGGAGGAGGTTTACTTTGATGGCTGCAAATTATAAAGTGTGGCATTGATAAATAAATATTTAGCTCAAAGAATTGGTCCAAGAAAGTGGAGGTAACTATGAGCCGAGCTATGTTCGTTCTGCTGCTCTGTGAAGAGGCTAAAAGACACACAACGTATGACAATCAAGCGCAGAAAGTGAATTAAGTTCAGGTGGTGACAGTGCTGCATTTTCTTCAGTGTTGTTTGATGGTTGGCGGCACTGGTTCTGGGAATACAGAACCCAGGAACCTCCGCTGATCAAATCAGGGGAATCAGAGAGAGGTAATAATGTTACATATAGAAAGAGAGAAAAACACACATAAATTCATAAAAATAACAGTGAATACAAGAAAAAGCAACAGATCCCATACACATAAAACGTGTCTGTCACTCATGTTCTCCATGATCACGTACTGCATGTTAAAAAAGGGTCATATTGTGATATAAGTAAGGTGTCACTAGTGTATTATGTGACAGCAGATTACAATAGATTGTCGATATTTATTAAATAATTTGTAAAAAACAAAACAAAATCACCTATAATGTCATGATCATGCCCTGATCTCTGTGTTTTCCTGTCTCCCTGCAGCAGCAGTAATCTAGCTGATTAATTCCACCTCTGCTGCTCCCTATTTAAGCACCTGGCTCCTGCTGCTCAGTCGTCTGCTGCCCTGTCACAGTCCTTCGAGCGTTTTAACCTGTCTGCCTGCCTCTTTATCATTGATCTCTGCCTGCCTGACCACGGAACCTGTCTGCCTGCCTGTTGCCCGACCTCGGTCTGTCTGACCATGGAACCCGTCTATTCCCTCAGTTCCAGCCTGAATCTGAGTACTCCCCTTCATCGGCATCCCTCAACGCTGAACACCGCTGCTGTTTTTAGAAGGTCAGTAACTCCTCAGATTAAGACATCTGAATCATCACCCTCGCTGAATGTTTTCTGTCTCCCAGGCCACGTCACCCGGAAGGAACTGACTCCAGCTGGTCCAGATCGCTTTAACAAGTCTTTAAATAAACTCTTTAAAACTTTCTCTGTGTTTGGCTGTTGTAGGATCCGGCTGATCGTCACTAGGTCTGACCGTGACATACAAATGTGGCAGCCACCTGCGAGCTGCAGTGTTTTTATCTACATTTCTTCAAAAGTATTGCAAATTTCCTGAAAATGGGATTCAAATTTGAAGCTGTCTGGCCACCTCTACTGCACAGAAAGAAAGGAAAACACACATATTTTATGTAATTCTGACTGTATAATATTTCCTGCCTTCTCTGCTTGGCTTTCAGGTTGGTAGTTTGCTTAAAAGATGCTCATCAGTAACAAAGCCAGGTTTTGAACAGACTTTTGTTTCTGATCCCAGACGAGCCGCCAAATATGTTATAGTTGATCCAGGACAGTCTTTGGGGACACATAACAGAGACATTCAAAATTATTTTTATGAAAATAAACACCTATTCTACTCATAAATAATATTGCCCTCAAATATTCAATTATTCTTATAAAAGTTGCCACGCATTTCTCGCAGATGGAGACTATAACAGTTTATTTTTCTGTCCTACAAACAGAACCCCTTGAAACTGTACTGATTCAAGTTGCTGAGGCACAACAGCTTTATCACACGGCACAGAAAGTAAAAGGGAAACTTCCTTTTAATGAGTCGATCAATGGGCCAAAATGCTGATGTGCGGCTTTGTTTCTGAAAGATTAAAAACAGGTGCAGAGTAAAATTACAGCGGATAAAAAGAACAAAATAAATCATTCAATTCTGCTCTGCTGAAATTCAAACAATGACTTGCATTTGAAACGATGTCCTGGCAGGAGGCAGAGACGAGCTTTTTGATGTTGGTAGTAAACACAGGGAGCTGTAGGTAGAACTGTACGCCCTGCAGAAACATCACAGCTGAGGCTGAAGCAACAAATCACAGATTGACCTCAATCAGCTCGCTGGCTGCAGATATGAACGCAGTCCTGCACGCCCACTTTGTGTTTCACATTTATTACATAGAAAGGCAAAACCTGAAACTGATGCTGATTATCCCATAAAAAGCAGGTCAGACTATGAGAACAGGGTCTGTTTATGCTCAGAGCAGCCTCTAAAAACAGGGAAAAAAACAACAGAATCTTTATTGTTTTACTTTGTAATTCTTGGATCTACCTCCACAACACCCAGCTTTGCATCGGAGATGTTTCTGAACAAAATCTGAGTAGATGCAGCAAGATAGGGTGCAACATGAATGGTAGAAACAACCATTTAATACAAAAAATGCTATAAAATGAGCCACATTTTCTGAAAATAACCATTTTTTTTCTTTTGCATGGATAAACACATTTACTGCATCTCATTGTGCTGCTGAGAAAACTGGAGAAATGGGGGCAGTTAAAGGAGGCTCCGCCCGTGAGAAATCCTGGCATTAAGATCCATTTTGGTCTCACCAACAATTATGTTTAAGAGATTTGACATTTTTGAAAACTGGCTCTTATACCATGTAATAGAAAATTAAGGCACAAAAGTTATTTCATAAAACATCTGAGTTGATGGTGAAATTTTCCTAAGTGAGCTCAAACTCACATAGAAAAGTGTGTTTAGGAGGATCTGCTGTTATCCGCTTTAAATTACTAATGTCCTGAGGTCAGTCAGGATTTTCCATCATCATTATGAGTATGACTTGGCACAGAGGGCAATGTACTATAGACGTATAGATAATAGCAGCGCTGGGAGTCAAACCACCACACTGCATCAAAAAAACACCCACCAGGGGATTTCCTCTAAACCTCTTATCAATATTAACTGTCCCGCTAGGGTTTTGTCCCATTTTACTGTCCCACCGCTCATGCAGTTTTAATCCTGATTATTAGGAGAGAAAATAAAACATGAGGAAGAAATTTAAATTTTAGCAGACTAGATGAAGTAGCCTAGAAAGCTAGACAGGAAGTAGCCAAAGCAATGTGAGTTTGCTCTGCTTGTCGATCTAGCCACACTCCATTAGAACTTCAGCAGACACAAAACACACAAAATATTCCGATATACCGTAAATCCTCTAATACAGGCCGATATTCAATTAAAGGTCGGGTCTCCAATTTTGGCCGGTGTCAGAGTCAGCGGAGGTAAATAATGGCCGGTCTCTTATTGTGGCCGGGTGGAATGTGGTAACAAGCAAGTATGAGCGTCCCAGCGGCAGGGTTATAGTCCCCAAATCAACCAGCAGGAGGCAGTAGAGGTTCACGCAGACCTTTAATGGGCTTTTTCTTCAACGCTTTGTAACGCTACAGACACGATCCTCTATCACGCTCCTACCACACAGAGTCACGGTGTCAGTTAACCATGCTAATTCAACCCCTCCACAGAACACACATCACCTTCCCTGTGGCTTACATAACACTCACACAACACGCAAATCAGCACATAGGAACTAGCAGAGCGATAGGAAACACATATAACACAATACCCAGAATGCACCTGGCTTACAACCCCAGCCAGGTCATTACACTATCAAGTTCAAAGAGAACGTGCTGATTATGCTGCAGAACACTATGGGGAGCAGCAGTAGGGGGTGTATGAACTAGTCAACTTCACTATACAGTAATCCCTCGCTACTTCGCGGTTCATTCATCGTGGATTCGCTGCTTCGCGGATTTTTTCTTTGGAGCATTTTTCAGGGGGAATTCGCAGATTCGCGGTATTTTTCACTGATTCGCGGTATTTTTCTATGCGAAATATCAAGAAGTTCTTGTTTTTTTCATCAATTTCATCATAAAATGCACTTTTTGTAATAAAACTAAAAAAAACAAGTAAAAAAATTTTTTCTTGAGTTTTACCCACAAAAAGAGAATGTGATCATACGATAATTCAATAGGGAGCGTGGTTTCACAGACGCGGAAGTGATAGCGTCGGTGAAACGCCGGCTGATCTAGGAAACCCCCGAGCGTTCGAGTGTCAACAAAGTGACACGGAAATGCCGGGCTTTCCAGAAGTAAGTGAGATAACTTACTATGAGCTAATAGTTCGTTGGATTGATCGGTAGGTTGGAAACTCTGATCAAGAATCTGAAGAAACGATGACTGAGTGGTGAGCTGGAAAGGCGACTTCCGTTTATAGCCGCGGTTTGTGACGTAGGTGCAACGTAGAGGGAATCCCCGCGAGGGGCATGCTGGGAGTCCCTACTTCTCGGATTTTCACCTATAGCAGCCAGGTCTGGAACACATCTACCGCGATAAACGAGGGATTACTGTAGTTACTTTTTATGCCTGCCGTCGACTAGTCGCTGTCACGTGATAATGACCGGCAAGATGCAGCCCTCGGAAAAGACAGCAGCCTGCTATCAGCAGGTGACAAGCTCCTGCGCTCGGGGGGGGGGGGGGACGCGCTGTGCCAGACCGTAGGTACTGACACGCGATCGTTCATGTCGGTTCATTTCCTTTAATGTTTTCTGTCTTTTATTTGCGCCTGATGTGTATCGCTGCTGTGGAGCGGGGCGCTTCACCTTGTCCTCCGACGCACAGATCACTGATGCGGCCGGCAAGCAGGGAGCGCTCCGCTGTTTTCGCGGTCGGTAGATCTGCCTCCTGAGCACGACCACAGTAACAATCAGGTGTCGCCACCTCAAAAACTAATTTAACACGCGATCGTTCATGTCAGTTCATTTCCTTTAATGCTTTCTGTCTTTTATTTGCGCCTGATGCGTTTCGCTGCATTCTGTGGAGCGGGGCGCTGCGCGCATCACCTTGTCCTCCGACGCACTGATCACTGATACGGCCGCCAAACAGCGAGCGCTCCGCTGTTTTTGCGGTCGGTAGATCTTTTAGAACTGCAGTTCAGAGGTAACTCATGAGGTGAATATATATGAACCCAGGTAGCAGTTTTTCTTTAGGATTGAGAGGAGATGCAGGAAGATAATAAACAGGCAGGACAGAAAAATAGTCAAATAAAAACACGTTAGTTTTTGTACCTGGTGGTTGCAACAAACAGACACCACTGAAGGTAATCAGAAGTGAGGAACAGAAAATGAAATAATTATTTTAATGTTTAGAGCAGCAGGAACTCCGAGAGGCTGCAGGCGCATCAGTGAGTTTGCGGCCGCTGCGCAGGGGGAGGGGGGAGAGGGCTGAAGCAGAAACTACCGTTGTTAAAAGAAATGTGTTTAACTTTGAAAATGTGGGCGCAATTTTAATTGTCAAAAACTCCAGCGAACCATTAGTTCATTTTGCTCAATTAGAAATAGAGGCCTGCCTCTAATACTGGCCCTCCTTCCAATAAAGGCCTGGAGCTTGATGAGCTTGAGTCAAATACAGGCCCGGGCCTGTATTAGAGGATTTACTGTATATCAGTCTATCGATATTCTTTTACCTGTCAAAGTTTTTAAAAATGATTATCTTTACATGAGAGCTGTATTACGTTTTGGTTCAGGCACAAAGACCATCTCCATCTGTTTCTGCTGTTGCAAAAAACTCCATTATATGCTGCACGGATCTATAAATTCAGTGCATCCTAATCACCTGTTTTATAGAAACAATTTACTCTCCACAAAGAATCTATTCTAGCATAAAATCATAATTATTGTTTACACCGCTCTTAGGAGCTACAACCCTGCAGAAATTTTCAATAAGAAAGTTCCACGCAGCAGACGACCCAAACTGAAGCCAACTGTAATTAAAATCCTGCATTTCCTCTAATTGTATAAAAATAATCCAACGCCCACATAATTGTCATTGTGTGGTTGAATGAGTACAGTTCATGAAGAGTTGAAAAGAGTCAGAAAGTTCAAGCAATAGGAAAGTAAGCACTGTATGAGGAGTGGGTGACTGCAGCAGGAGGCTCTCCAATTACCCCATTGTCTCCTTTAACATACGAGTAAAATTTTATTTCAAGACAGCTTGAAATTACTTCTAGTTTATCAATTTAAAACAGGAAATAACAAGAGCCTGACTAGAGTAACAATTGCTGTCACAGACCAACAAGGTCAGCTGCAGCAAAGTGGTTATAGTTACAGTGCTAGGGTTAGTTACAATTAGGGTTGTCACGGTAACCGATGTAGCGGTAAACCCCAGTAAAAAAAGTTGGCAATAATAATAACCGTCTTGTTTTTAAAAATATATTATCTCGGTGGATTACTGTGGCTGCGGTGTAGGTGCTGTGACCCTTACCAGCCACTGTATCATCTGCTGAAGTTGCCGGTGGCACATGCGCGCTTTGTTGTTTACGACCAAAACTTTCTTGAAGCTAAAGCTGAAATAATGGTCAAAGGAGGAGACGGCAGCGCTCAGGACATTTATTATCCCTCAAACAGCACAAAGTGGGAAGTATGGGCATTTTTTGGATATTTGATGAATGCCAAGGGACAGTTGATAGAAGACGGCTATCCTGTTTGCAGCACGTGCAGAAAAAGAGTCTGTGAAAGGCAGCAACACTTCAAATCTCATGACACATCTGCGTGACCATCACCCACAACTCTACAGTCAACGCAAGGCAAGCTAACGTTAGTGTTTTAGCTAAAATGTGTGATCCCAGGATTTGGGATGAGGGAGAATGCAACGAGTCACTATATAAAGCAGCTGCAGCGCTGCTACCTGCATATAAACCGTGTCGCGGACACCCCCATGTTGAAATGACACTATGCATTACGGGGCTCCCAGGGGCAGATAAGAGTTGGTCTCTCTCCGAGAATCATTATGAATTTAACAATGATTACTGCCTGATGACATTTTCCCAAATCTGCAAAGCTCACCGGAAGGACTCAAACCGAGGACAATATTTTCCTGATATAGGGTTTATTACTCAAGTAAGGGTTAAAAAAGTATCTGATTAGAAGGCTACTTGAGTACTGAGTATCATCTGATCTAATATTTTTAAAATGATGACATCAAACAGACAAAAAATAAGAAGCTATGGGCCAATATTGGTATTTTAAAGACTAAAGGGGAAAATGTAAACAAATAAACAACATAATTACAAAATAACACATTTTAGGCAAAAGTTAGACAAACTGAGGACAATATTTTCCTGATATACAGGGTTTATTTTGAAAATGTAACACGTTTAAAAAAATGCAGCGATAATACGGTAAACCGTGATCATTTTGGTCACAATAACCATGAGGTTAAATTTTCACACTGTGACAACCCTAGTTGCAATTACAATAACATAACCCTAACATCAGTCTACTTGTACACTTTCACACCGTAATTCAAAGCTGTTCCCTTCTGACTGAACGGTCCAAGTCTGAGATTCCAGCTCTATCTGAAATATCAGAGTACAAGACCTATCAGATCTGCAGGGACAGCTCAGCAAGCAGAGCTCAGAGTTCAAGCCAAACATGGAAAAATGGCTTCCAGCCATCAAACTGCCAACTTCTTGAACCAGTGAAACCCCAAATATCCCTACAGTTCATCTTTCTACTGAATGTATGCTTCTATTTTACATTTCTGCACATCAAACATAATCTATGACATAATTATTTGTTTATTTTTATAATTTGTCTGTTAACTGTTTTAAGCTATGGCAGAATTAATGTGCAGAGCAGAATAAAAGGTACAGTAGATTTTTAATTAATCTTTTATAATTAAAAAGCCCAGAAGGTTATTCTTTATCAGGAAAATTAGCTGTTTAGATTAGAAATTATAGCTCTAGTTACAATTGCAGATTAGAAAATAAATTCATGCAGTTTGGTTGCAACTAATGCTGTTTTTGTTACAATGGAAATTACTGGCTAATCAGTGTGTAAAATTAATTCAAATAAAGAAAACAGGCTGCTGGCAGAGCTGGTTGAATAGTTTGACACTTAGTGGCATTAAAGCCAGAACATATTTCCTAAAAAGTTTTTTTTTAAATGTCTTTAAGTTGAAAGTTTCTAAATTTAGAAACACACACCAAGAATCGAAGTTTACACTCGCTGAGCATCAGCAATGATGCTGGAAACATGGTGTGACATTAGGAAGAGAGGGGGCGTGTGCACTGGAGACAGAAGCGTCCAGTGTCACTCACAAAGGCCCAGTGTTTCCAAAGGAACATTGTGTGCGTGTGTAAGGATCGGTTTTATTTACATGTGTTATGTATACGGGACTTGTGTACAAACTAATTATGTCAAATAGCAGAACCATAAACATTACTGGGTCTTCATCATCATATATTGTCCAGTGTGTATTTTATCTATCTATTGGAAAATGGTATGAGTTAGGTCAACACCCGCTGTATAATAAATGCATAAAAGACTGATTAATTTCTGCAGAAAAAAGCATGACACACCCAGTGTTTCATTTTTATACACAGGCAGAAAGGAAAATGTACGGTTTCAATAAACTTCACAGCTTATAAGAGTTCTGTTTTTTAAGTTAAGGAACATTAAGTTTGTTAAGTAAAACACATTAGATTGTCTGAAATGTTCTGCAAAAATAAAGCTGTCTTCCTTTGCCCGTATTTGGATACGGTCAATCTAGTTTGTAGTCGTTAAAAGATAGTAAGGTATGGGAGATTACAAGATTTTTTTTTCTTCATCCTACTCTTGTTCTTTTTTTTTCATGGAATATGTTATATTTATGTTTTTTTTCTCTTATTTGGTCTGTTGTATTTTTTGTTATTCCCATGAAAGAGAACAAATAAACAAATAAGGTACAACCTCAGCAAGAGCAGCTAGAGGTGGAGCCTCACTATCCCATCACAACCTCCCCAGTCCTACGGAGACCCCGATACTCGACTCTAATTCACTTAATCACCATTTAATGCTGCACACAAACCGAACTGATTAAAGACTTTTCAGAAAGACAGAAGGTGTTAACAGCTGTCACACAAATGATGTCACTATTTCATGTAAACAAAACTTCCTGCATAAACCGGTTTTTAACAAGGTGGTCTCATTCCTAACTTCAGTTTAAAATACCAAAACCTCAGTACGACATGGAGAGTTCCAAGCCATGCAGATAACTGACATGTTTTGATTATGCACACACACACACACACACACACACACACACACACACACACACACACACACACGCACACACGCACACACACACATGCACACACACACACTCATTCACACTTGGAGAGTTTAGAGTCTGTGAGAGGGAGCCGAAGTACCAGCCAGGAGAAAATCCACACATACATGTGGGGAACATGTCAACTCCACAAAGGAAGGATGGGATTCTAACATGTGACCTTTTGTTTCCTGCTACTCCCCCATGCTACCCATATATCAACTCTTTTACATAATAAACTGTAAATGGCCTGTATTTATAGAGTCCTACGACCCCATTCACCCACATTGGTCCCTCCAACCACCACCAGAAGAAGGCAAGGAGCATAAAGTGCCTTGCCCAAGGACACAACGACAGCTACAGACTGAGCAAACCTGAACCCTTTGGTTACGGGATAGGCCTTTAACTCCTCTGCTCTTTTAGTTTATAATGAAAGAGTTCGATCCACCTTCATGTTTAAAAGCAGCAGGACAGCCACAAAAATTAAATCAGCATTCATTTAGTTAATTATGGCTTTCATAAAATTATGATTACATTTCTTGTCATTGAAATATTTTAAAAACATAAATCATCAAAAGGAATTTTGAAATGTGTGCCCAACAATGTCATAATTTAGCATTTATAGCTCATTTATCTCAGAAAAAAGGGCTTAAAACTGAAGGATTTTTCTCATTTAAACTTAAATTAGCCAACCCAATTCATTTTAGTGTTGCTTAAAATATGAGAAAGCACACGATGATCACATGACTCGGAATTTTTTTCCACAGTCCTGATTTAAAAAGCAACAAAAAATAAAAGACCCTATCTTATTATTTTCTTGAGAGAATTAACACAATCAACATATTTGGCTTACAGCTAGATAGTGTTTAATTCAGATCTGAGTGCAGACTCAGACTTTTTAATAACATACTTCATGAATCATCTTTGACTGAGAAACTGAAAATAAATAGCAGCAGAAGTTCCAGAAAAGGAAAGACGAAACATTTCACAACCTCATTTCATCCTTTCTCTTTTTTCTCTTTTTTTTTGCACATCTTCTTATTTTTCACAGTTTCTATGCGACACTATAATTGTCATGACTTCATTTCTCCCACAGTTCAACGTCTTCATTTCTCTTGCATTAAGAGAACGTGACACATTCTTGTTGCAATGAATTCTGGGTATTTTAGTCAACCGCCTAATGAAGTCTCACAAAAGCAGAGTCATGGCGTCAGACAGATGCTAATTGTGGATTGTCTACTTTGATCTGTTACTACTCTGAATCTTTGCATGCTTTTTCTAACCGTCCAAAGCGTCGTTTTTATCACACTTGTGACACAATAAACATGGTGATTACATCATTTTCAGATGAGACGATTAATACATTTGTTTTCCAAAGGCCTCATTATCCCACAGAGCCAATTACTCTGGACCTTTGGCCGGTGTGGAAGAAACGCTGAACATGTGACTCCAGATAAGCAGGAAGATGTTGGTTCTTTACTCTTACGCTCCACTATGAGGCCTGACCTTTCCGACGTTCATTAGCCCAAACACGACCTCCGGCTGTGTCAAACTAAAGGCACTGATATCAAGATGACAAAAAACAGGTCTGGAATTGCTGAGTAAGGAAAGCACACACACACACACACACACACACACACACACACACACACACACACCACAGACACAACGTAAGGTGCTATACATTCATCCTGGACGAAGTTTAATTGCAGTGAAATAATTTCTACTGCTATTAAAACTTTGTATTCCTTTTGTGACAATAAAATTTGTGAAAAGGTCCAGTTTTGTTTTAAATGATAATCTCAATGCCTGTTGAGGATCCTTAAAATGTGGCAAATGCAGGTTTCTTTTTTTTATTGAAAACAGAAGAAAATAAACTATCAGCCTCAGACGCAATTTAGGGTGTAAGAGAAAAATCTGTAGAGCAGCTGCTGCTGACAGAATAACAACCAATTATTAGTAAACCTCAATGCTTCACTCAAATACACAGAAAGGCTCAGGCCGTCCTGATTAGGACACTATAGGAGTCTAACCGAAACCCAGCCTCAATCATCTCCACTCAAGAATCATGATGGTACAGGTTGTTTGGAATGAGTTATTTAAAGTGGTGATAGAATTCAAAACGCCATTTACCTCGTTTTATTTAAAATAGAAGGCTTGGGGTGTCTCTGGCCAGCTTTCTTGTGCAAATGAGTAGTTTTGTAATATCCACTAAAAAACTGTTGGTTCTGTGCAAAGCCGGTACAACATGACATAGGCATAGACACGCCTCCTTAAATTTGCATGTCCCAACCCACTTCAGCAGTAGGGGGTGTGCCATTAGGTCCCTCATGAATCAGTTCAATTCTGATTCAGGGTCCTACGATTCAATTATTAAACGAGGCGACGGTGGCAGAGGAGTTAAGTGTCCACCCCGTAATTGGAAGGTTGCTGGGTTCGAACCCTGCTCAGTCTGTTGCTGTGTCCTTGGGCAAGACACTTAACCCACATTGCCTGCTGGTGGTGGTCAGATGGACTGGTGGCACCTGTGTTAAAGTTAAATTCCCAATAGTCGTAACAAACTGATGTTCCTGGTGTTCTCTGCATTTGACCCATCCTCTGGGGGAACGGTGAGCTGCGGACACGGCCGCGCTCAGGAACTATTTGGTGGTTTAACCCCCCTATCAATCCCCTTAATGCTGAGTGCAAAGCAGGGAGGCATTGCGTCCCATTTTTAAAGTCTTTCGAATGACCCGACCGTGGATTTGAACCCACAATCTCCAAGTCTCTGTCTGGTCATGTACTGCCGCCTCGCTTCTGTCAGTGCACCCCAGGGCAGCTGTGGCTATATTGTAGCTCATCACCACCATGGTGCGATGGTGTGTGCGTGTGGGTGAAAGACTGTGTTTTAAAGCGCCTTGGGGAGTTCTAGCACTCTAGAAGGTGCTATACAAATATGGGCCATTTACCATTTCACCATTTAAACGAAATATCATGATTGCCACTATCACCTCCATTTTTTCTTCACATCATAGCTTTTTCATGCATTTAAATTCATCAGTTACAAATACCTTTCACTCCACTATCTTATTCCTGTTAAACCGAAAACATACCCAACATACATTTGCATGAAATCTACATAATACAGAAGAAACATGAAAAATGAAAGTAAACACGGGCAGTCAGGTTTGATTTTGTAAACACAATCAGCTGAGACGACAAACTGGAGCGATGCACAGATGCAGAGCTTCTGGTCTTTAGATCTGAAGCTCAGATCACCAGACAACTCACGTGGGCTTGTGAAGGACAAATGTCTTTTGGAGCAGCTAGTGAACAACTTCAGGAGCATGGCTTCGATTGGCATTAAAAAGAAAAGGTTATGTTCAAGCTAAAGGGAAGTCCATGATGACGCGAAGACGACCCCCACAGCAACTTTATACCACCATCGCCTAATTTTGGTGAAAAACAAATGATCGCACCACATTACCACCGCAGGCTGACCGCTTATAAATAACCAAAGACTCCCTGGTGCTGCCTCCACTTTGCAGCACAGTGGAGGTCCTTAAAAGGTTGCAGGGGGTCTCCACAATTTTCTCTGTGCTGAGGTTATGAGCTTACCAAGAATGTATTTGTCAAATTTACATTTATTAAATCTAAATTACACAACTGTATAATAAAAATATTTGTATAACGGTTATACCTCTGTATATCTGTATAAAGTTTGCAAAATAACTTTTAATGCAGGTATGAGTTGGGGTCAAGGGCTCCTCGGCTTGTCTTGGACATGGGCAAGGGGGTCCTCAAGGAAAAAAGGTTGGGAACCACTAATATAGAGGCTGAAAGAACAGTTTCCAATTGTAATAAAATGTTGTTCTAGAGCCCCTTTAAGTTTAAGCATTCTCCTTTTCACCAAGCTTTTAAATCTTTGTAAAATTCTAATTTTTATAGAATAGCATGAGTTGGCAGTAGCATCAAAGAGGAAGGACAAAGTGGAAGTAAAGGATGAAGCAACAGCTTATGTTTGAGAGTTAATGAATAATATGACATCACGATTTTTATCTCAAAATAGTTAAATCTCTAACCTAAAGGCTGAATAACCTCTACGTCTGAACCTCACTAATCCCCTGATTATGTTGGTTTAATCCATAAACAAGTCATGATTTAAATGGCCAAAAACCTCAGACAACTGTAGTTTGATGGATTTCTCTTTACATCTGAAACCACAGCAGAATAATGCTGGCTCCCATCTTCCTCTCTGTTTTGAAGTCATAATTTTCCTTGCAGCATGAATTAAATATAACCCAAACATGGTTACTGAACAGCAAAAACTATCTGATCAAACAACAAAGAACGAACACTGTCAGATTAGGAAATTTCCTGGATTCAATGCTTCAAAGTGTTAAGGTTCATTATCGAACCCTTAAAAGGAAATATCAGTTTTATTTCTTTTCTGAAAGGAAACTGCTCAGAGCAATGTTTCATTTCATTAGTTGTCTTAACGATCAAAGTAAACTTTGTAGATTAACTTTTTCCCCAACTAAAAATCAAGATTCTCTCTTTTATTCTTTCATTATAGTCACCACTCTCTCTGTCCTCTTTGAGGACATTTTTACTCTGTCTGAATTACTTGTCCTAGTTGGCGCTGGGCGTCCTGGTGGGGCAAGGATTTATTTTCTCTGGTGGAGTCTTGATTTAAAGCACTCAGGTCAACCTGATTCTGGGTCGTTGTCTCCCTTGTCGTAACGAACCAGGGCGTAGGTAGAAAGCATGCTCATGTGGAGAAAAGCGAGGTGTTAAGGTGCCAACACGATGCCTTCACTGACCATTCAGAAACAAACCAGAAGTCACACTGCTATAAATGTGCAATTTGTTGCTTCCTGATTGCTTAGTATGGGGATTGCTGTAAAGTCTCTGACGCAACAAGTCAGTGACTCGATGACATCTGCTGGGTTCCTTATATAGGGAACAAATTAGCATAATGAACTAAACTCCGTTGGAACGTTTACTTTGTGAAGTGCCTGGAGACGACTCTGGTGATATGGAGCTATATAAATGAAAAAAAATAATAATAATAAAAAGCTCAAGTCTAATGACATTAGCTTATAAGCTGTGTACTACATGCTTTTTGATCACTCTAAACCAGATAAATCAGCATAAATCTATACTAAGACTCTATCACAAGTCCAACAGAATAGTGGTCCTCGTTTTAATCACTGCAGCGACTCTTGGTGCCTCAGAACTAGAAAGCTCCAACTTTTGCTGAACTTATTTCATGGTTCGACTCTGAACTGACCAACACAGATGGTAAAGGTTGTTTTTTATTAGCCTTGTGGGAAAGGCCCTCTTCACAGTGGATTAAAACTTTGCTACACTCTATACAACCTGTTAGAACGACTAGATCAAAGCCAACTTAAAAATACAACAAACTGGTTGTTCTCTGCTCTCGTGCAGCGACACCATGCGTCATGCAACTTCCCACAAAGATCCAATCACCCATGATCACACCACATCCAATGCTCCATCCTCGCAGGTCTCCTTCAGATTACCTCCGGACAGCTCTACAGTGAGATGGGGTCACCCCTTGCTCCACCCAGAACCGTACTCACTGATGAACCGCTTCAACTAACAGGAAGTTTTGTGCATACTCACTGCAGACGAAGCACAATGCATTCTTAAAATGCACCTCAAGATTTGGTCAATATCGTGCAAAGGCCAATTTTGGTCTGGATGACTTGTCATTAGGGCTGGGGGTAAACGATTATTTTTAAAACGATTATTTTTAGAACGATTATTCTGACGATTATTTTATCGAATTGTCGACTATTCTAATGACTTTTTAGACAATTAATCTAATGATTATTTTTCTATTGCACAGTTAATAAAAACCAAAAAGTCTCTAATAAATTCCTCAAAAAATTGATAAATTGTTACTGTAAGAGAATAAACTCTACAGGCCTTCCATTTTGTATAACACTGCTTTTATTGTGTTGCGGTTGGTTATGTTCTGGTGACGTGTAGAACTTGGGAGAGCAGGCTGCTGCCGGAGAGGTGGTTGGAGTTAGGGTCTCCATACTGCTTTGTTTTGGTCATTTATGTGTGTGAGGCCAGTGGTGTTACGACTCTTCCTGGGGAGTTTAGCTCGTGTACAAAAAGGAAGGGATTTAAAAGTTAAAATGATGATCAGGTTTATTTACAACTACAAAAAAAACATAAATCTTTCCATCCACGGGTTGGGAATAATAAAACTAATTCTGCCTGTGGGGAATTAAAACAAAAGTACAAAAAAGTAGGGATGTCCCACTGGGCAAAGATTATGGAGTTCCGGACCAAAATAAGGATCTCCAAAGGTCCAAACTCTAAACTGGGAGGTTAAACCAAACTCAAGGTGATATTTTAAACTAAACCGAAAACCCACAACACTCTAAATGTAATAAAAGGGAGATCTGCACCACAAAAAAGATGAACTCCAAACCAAAACATAACAGCTTATCCAAACGCAAGAAGCTGTTAGCGAAAATGCCAACAGTAGCTTTACCAACGTTAAGTTCAAGTTACCAAATTTAAATAAACCCAAAATACCAGCAAACAGACCAGCACGGAGGAGAGACTGCTACCACCAAAACAGCTCTCCTAATGTCTGAAAGAAGCTCCTTTATGAAGGGAGAAACGCTCCCGGTGATTTTCTACTTCTGCGATAGAGACGGAGCAGCGCATCTGACCCCGGAAGTTGTTGTCCGTTGCCGGGAGACGAAGGCGGGCAAAACAGGAAAGGAATCTAGTAGTGGACGGACGTTGTTCCGGGTCTTTGGTATTTGGTGGAGATGTGAGTGAAGGCGGAGAAGAGGGTGAACTAGAGGAAAAACAGGCAGATTCCACCTCTATTTACAAACTCCTGGGGATGCAACAAGTGGGCGTGGTGCGTCGACTACCAGATCTGACGTCGACTAATTTATAGAATCGAGCCGTCGACGTCATCGAGGCTTCTCTACAGACCTACTTGTCATGTTGCAGCAATCTTCATCCAGCCTTGTCTTGAGGACACATGCAGGTTGTCACCAGTCATTAACTCCAACAGGAATCCAGTAGTGCTCTGAAGTGGCATTATAACTGTAGCTTTAATTATCACACTACTTATCTTACTAGCTCATTTGGTTCATTATGGAAAAACATAAATTTTAGAAATAAAAAAGTCATAGCAAAACTATCAAAAAACAACAGTTTAGAAGCCCATGGCGTGCTCTTTGTACCATAGCTGCCCTGTAGTGGACTAATAGCAGGTTCACAGTCCGACTATTCTCAAATTCTTACACCACATTTAATTTTCCTCTCGTGGTCGACCATTAAGCTGGAAATCCAAATGTGGGCAGACAGGTAAAAAGAAATGATCCAAAAGATGGACGGATCTCAGAATTCTTCTTAACAACTGTTCTGTGTTTCTGTTTAAATCACACAGTCTCAGCTTCCAGCAGCTGAAACAGACAGCAGAGACTAAACTAGTGCTAACACGCCCAGATAGAACATCTGCACAAACATTTTGGAATAAAGTGTTTCCTGCTTTGTTTACATTCTGATCTGCTGGCTGGAGGTCATCCGCAGGAAAAACTCTAGTGTAACTTATTACAAGAAGCAGCGTTTGGTTTGTAAACACAAAACGCAGAGGTCTGCTTTGACTAAAGCATCAGTGATTAAAGCCTGTCTGTTTATCATTGTCTGGTGGTGTGGTTCAGCTCAGCAATAGGAAGCAGCAGTTCAAAGGACAGCACCAGGTGAGTCTGATGAGCAGTCGTGCCGTGTCTCCAATCAGTCCTCCTGTCTTTATCTGGAGCAGAGCTGGGCCCACAGGCTCCGGTCGCCTGGAGCTGGCTGATGTTGCTTTATCATGCATGCATGCATGCTCTCCAGTGAAAAACGAGAATAAGGACTTTGTGGAACTCTGCATGCATATTTTCTATGTGAGCGGGAGACACCCCATAGCAGCTCAGTCTTTCTGTGAATCTGATACATTTGATTTGTTTTAAGCATCAACCTCATTTCCTCGTTTAATCAGCAATTGGACGTCTCTGTAATTCATTTTTATAGCAAGTCGTATATTGAGCAGAAAATGTTGCACAAAGTGTTTAACAAAATAAAGAGACCTAAGCTATTTATCTTTTATTTTCTTTCATCTGATCCAAAAAATTATCCGATCCGTGATTCAAAATTGGGATCTGATTCAAACCGTGACGGGGGTTTTTTTCCATTGCACAAGTTGGTGTTTAATCTGAGCCATCTCTTTTCCAGCCAAGGTTAGCAAACTCCTTTACACCAAGCTCAGTCTAGAATGCACACATACATGCACGCCTTTACTATACTAAGCTCACACTAACTAGCATGCACACACACACCTTTACTGTAAACTTAGTTCAAAGTAACACAAAATCAAGGCAACAGCAACAGGCCGATTTAAATTTCGACCAGGTTGGCAAACAGCAAATCAGGCATCCAAAAATCCAATTTAATTTCCACTCAAGTGAATGCAGCATTATCATAGCAGCCCTGCAAGAGCAAGTGTCTGTGTTTACATTTGTTTTTTCTGAACCTAGCAATTTCTAAAGATTGTTGTCAATTTATTTTCTATCCTCGCTTTCATTTTTCCTTCTTTTTTATTTGATGTATTTTTACATTTTGAACATATTAAAAAATTTAAATGTTACCAACCTTTGATCCAATGGGATTCTGCTCACCATTTAACATCGGAGTCATTCGTGAAAAGACCATTGCACATTATGCACCCTGAATTTAAACGTGCAAAGTCTCGAAACAGTCTGTAGCAGCAAGTTTGCAGTAATGTGCATGCCATCCTCATTTTATCTGGATTTCCTGTTTAGTTCTCCAAACAGCACAACAAACTGTTAATCATAGTGCATAAAGGTTATTTACTGTAAACGTTTTACAATGAACTGTGGAATGATTTAGTTAAACTTAATACATTTGAAAATAAACAAGAAATATAATTCTTGGATGCAGCCGTCTATGCGGTTTATTAGATAAACCCCAAATACATTTGATTTACCTCCTCTGCAGCAAAGACCTGTCATTAAAAACAATTACTCTCCTTACTATAATTAATTATGTAGGCTTAATTTTCTTTATTCTTTTTTTTTACTTTCAAAAAGTTTTATTTCATCTGCCCACATGAGCTTATTGCTTTGGGTTGCATCAGAAAGATTGGGCACAAGGGGTGTTACAAAATAAAGTGACAAGCTTAAAGCTTTCAAAAGGAGATCATGAACAGATCGGGAGACGACGCTCCACTGATCCTCTTTCCATTACCTCAACTTTTAATTGAGTACACGTCTGGCTTTCTTTTGTTTTTTTACATGACAATACTTTGAATGTTTGTGTGGGCGTCTGAACAGAAAGGAGCAGAGAAAACTTGACCAGCCCATGGTTAGGACCTGCTGTCTCGTTTCTGTCCTGGGTGGGACCGTTTGCCTGTCTGATGCTCAACAACCACCAAGTTGTGTTTATGTTAGATTTGTCAGTTTGTTTTTAAAAAGGGTTCGACCGCGACATGCGTCGATCGTCAAGATTCAGCCACCCCTCTGTTGCAGTAAATCGGGTCACTTGGGGGCTGCTGCAGGAAATATTTTCCGCGTTCACGTTTCTCGTTTTCCTCTGAATTGTTCCTCCTACTCTTTTTTTCCACCTCTGCAGCCACTTCTGACTCTCTGTACTTAGACATCTCCCTCGGCGTTGAGTCATTTCACTGCCTAATGACGGTTTGAGTTCTCAGCTAAGACCCAGTCAGACTAAACAAGGCTTAAACACAGCCAGCCTGCAGTAAGTGTCACTTCTAATCCACTACTAAGCCAAGATGGGTGCGCAGTCAGCCTGCACTGCCGTCCCAGTGACTGCAGGCATGGACGGAGTAGGAATAGATGCCTTGCACGTCGATTTGTCATCTCATCTCACTGGAAAATGAAGATTTATTTGTTGGATTAGGAAAAACAAACAAAAGGGGATGTAAGTTTGCTGTTGAGTCTTACATGCCATCCAATCAGAATTTTTATAAAAGCCGAGTGGGTTTGTCAAAGGATATATGGGTCCATGTGTTACAAACACATCTGTTTATTGTGGATATCAGGATTTATGTACTAACACTGCACTCCCTAACTCTTCTGTGTAGATGAAAAATTGTGTATAACTAAGTTCACTGAGAAGCCACGTTTGTAATTATGATCGTCACCCCTGAGTTTAACATGCAGGCTAAATATGAAAATAGTCTTCTAACCTATTTCCTGTTTGGGCCACCAATAAAAAATAGATGAGGAAACGGTCAGATTAGAAAAGCCTGTCACACTGCTCATTGGCATTCATGGACTCCCCCATCTTTGCTCGCGTCAGAGAAGGTTGTTGTTGGTTTAGCGCAGGGGTCGGCAACCTGTTCCCATCAAAGAGCCATTATTACCCGTTTCCCACAGTAAAGAAAACACTGGGAGCCACAGCAGCTGCGGCGTTGTGGGCGGTGCCTACCCTCAGACAGCAGAGAGCTGCTTTAACCAATCACAACAGGTGACAGCAGCCAGTACCGGTCGCTCGTGTACGTCAAAGTTATCGTTCATAAGACGATAATCAATAAAACGATTTATATAAAGTGGATCCAGAAGTTGTAGCCCGTCTCTGCTACAATATTTTGATATTTTTCACCGTTGGTGGTTTTACTGAGCAGGTGCCACTTTTGTCATACGTTTCTTTTTAAAACATGTTTAGACTGTTCAGAATACAAATCCAGGCTCTGTCACGTTTGATTGTTGTAATTAAACTTTGTAGGTGGGGAGGGTCAGAAAAGGATCTGATCATTTTGTTTTTCCCTCATTTACAATGGCGGAGATAACGGCACAGTGAGCCTGGCTCTGGTGTTAATCAAGTTAAATTATATCTCTCTGCAACAATTTTAACAAGAAAACAGAACAGTTAAAAGCAGGGCTTGTGTCGACCGGATAGTTCCCGTATTTGACCGTTTATTTCGACGGAGAAAGAATAGAAAGAATTACCCCAACGCATGCAGACGAACTGACATTTTATTCGTTACGCACATCGCAGATGTAGCTAAATCACTCAAAAAAGATTCCCATCTGAACATCTGAGCTGGACACCGCTCAGCGCAGCTCACTGTCAGCGCGTACGTACGGTGCCAAGCGAGCTGAAGATGTGGAGGGGCTTGGAGTGCGTCGCAGAACCAGAGCGCATGCAGGAAGATTCCTCCGACTGAAGCGAGACTTGTCACTTAGAAAATGTTCCCTGATTATGAAACTTTGGCTGAATAGCGCTTGTTCCTGTCTCCAATGTGGCAACACATCCAGGAGCCTGTCTGAGGAGAATCCCAGAATCTCACATCCTCGTCAGCTCAGAAAGCGCCTATGATTACGCACAAGTGTGACGCGTCAACCCGGTCTCACAGTCAGACCGGGTTGGAACTGTTCAGGTTTATGCAGACAATCTTTACATTTAGAATTGGCATACAGATGTAAAATTGATGCAGTAAAATATAAAGCATTTTATTTAAATATCCATTCATTATTTTACAAGCACAGAGAGCTGCATCAGATGGATGGAAGAGCCGCATGTGGCTCCAGAGCCGCGGGTTGCCGACCCCCGGTTTAGCATCTAGGAATGAGCCAGGAATGAGCTCCCCTGCCCCGCCATCACCTGCTGGAGACTGTTGCGCGCAGCTGCGGGCCGGCTCCGGTCCAGGTTTCAGCTCCTTAGCCCCGCTGGGAGGGTTTCAAACACCGCCATCACCTGCTGCGGCCTGTGGCGGGGTGCTGCGGGTGCTCTCCCTGCCCGCTGGGAGGGTTTGAAACATTGCCATCCTCTGCTGGAGACCGTGTTGCACTGCTGCGCCCTGAGTGTTTATTCTGTTATTGTTACCAGTACTTGTCTTGCAATGTGAAATGCATGGTCTCAGATTTTGTAAGAAAAATAATAAAATTTCCCCCCAAAATGCGACCTGTAGTCCAATGCGACTTATATATGTTTTTTTCTTCTTCATTATACATTTTATGGCTGGTGCGTCTTATACTCCGGAGCGACTTCTACTCTGGAAAATACAGTAAACAGAATAGTAAAAACACTGTTGTGGACTGGATAAATGACCGTAATGAAAGCAGGATACCTCAGAATAGAGCTACACCCTCTGTTGTCCTGGCGGAGAATTGCTTTGCAACACTCCCCATGTGACAAACAAGTCAGAAAGTAAAATGTCTCTTTCAATGCGTGTGCGTCTCTCCCTTGCGAAGCTGATGGAGAAGTATAAATTAGGCTTAAGATGTAGTCCCAGGGCAGCTGTGGCTACACAGTAGTTTACCATCACTGGCAGTGTGTGAATGTGAGTGCATCAATAATGGAAAGCACTTTGAGTGCTTAGAAAACTGTTATAATAATTTAATCATTTTTTTATTGAAACAATTGGGGATTGTAAAATGAAATTACAACCGTGGAGAAATCACCAGGCTGTTGTACGGGTGGTAAATGTTTCTTTTTGTCAAATTAAAGTTGCAACTACAGAGATAAAAAAAAAAATCAATGTTTAGATCAGTTGTCACATAAATATTTAAAGATATGCAACAGTCATCAGAAAATATGGGAGCAAAGCATTAAAGGTTAATAAAGTGTGTGTGTGTGTGTGTGTGTGTGTGTGTGTGTGTGTGTGTGTGTGTGTGTGTGTGTGTGTGTGTGTGTGTGTGTGTGTGTGTGTGTGTGTGTGTGTGTGTGTGTGTGTGTGTGTGTGTGTGTGTGTGTGTGTGTTTGCATCCATTTTCAAATAGGGTCTAGACAACTCTTGCACAAGCATTTTTTCCTCAAACCCATGATATACGATGTCTTTGGAGAAGTAGAATCTCAAATATACAAACCACAAAATGCTTGTTTGTACACCCCACCACACACACACACACTCATTGCAACTGCAGGCTTGGCACAGACAGGCACTGCCAAGCACAAGAGCATGTGGTCTGTTTTAGACCAATGGCTGCAGACTGAGAGGCAACCCAGTTAAAACCAGACATTAAGGGCCCGATTCAAACAAAACACACACAGCTTTACTGACTCTTTTAGTCCTGAGCGAATTTTGCCTTTAAAGTTCAACACTTAACGTAGGAAGAATATTCCCCATCAGGAAATACTTCATAAACAAACTTAAAACATTTAAACCAAATAGCTCAAAAGCTAAGTTCAAATGCATGAGAAGAAATAAATGAGGCTAGAATTGTATGTGCTTCAGTCCAGCTAGACCAGAGAGACTTGTTGTGCTTTGCACAATGTGAGGAAAAAACGTTTTCTATCGCCCCTCAGTCAAACACCTTCCTGAACAAAGATCTCACACCACAAACTCCATGACTTCACTTCCTCTGCAATGACTTGCTTCAATGACTCTGGCTGGTAGCTGCGTTTCTGCAACAGAAACATGCAATCAGCTGTGCAAAAGCCGCCAGCTCGGAGAAAGATGCAACTAAACCGTGAAGTCCAGGGGACACCGAATGTGCATGTTCTTCTTTATTGGTAACACCACCAAGAGCTGCATGGATGTCAGTGTGCAGGTGTTTGGAGTAGAAACGAGCCCTTCATACAAAGAAATATGGCTCACTCCTCAGTTTGCTGAGGTTGTGTTTTTGAACAGAACTAAACCTACAGCTAAAACTCTCTGTCTGCATTGTTATAAAAGAAAATGAACGGTTACGGGAGGACATTTTCTTGTAGCTTCACTGTGTAAATCACATGTAGGAGGATGCCTATTTAATGTATCCTGGATAAAGGATGCAGAAAGATAACGTCCAATCAGAAGCTATTGTCAGGCTCCCCTCTTCTCAGCTGAAGGATCAGAGAGTCTGCTGGAGCCTCCAGAGTCACAAGAGAGACTTTTATGGGCCTTTCAGGGGCTCGTTGGGGCCAACAGCACTTCCACTGTCTGTAGAGGAGTGCTCAAACATTAATCCAGCTGTTTTATACTTGCAAGTCAAAGCAAAGACAAAACGTCCGGAAAGGAAGCATTTCACCAACCAATCTGCAGATACAAATCAGAATTAAACGGGAGAATCTAAAGATACAATTGCTTTTGCTTTGAAAAGAAAAATGCTGATATTTGTGGTTTTATCCCAGCGAGTGGTAAAATCAGAGGCTGGTGTTTCCCAGCATGCATCAGTGAGAGTGAATCAATATGTTAACAAGTTACTTCATTATTTACTCGACTGAAAATAGCAAATTCGGAGTTTTTTTATAATTTGTGCTGAGTGGTACCACTACTGCTACACAACTGTCACAAGAACGATGGATTGGGTAAAATCAGATCATGCTAAATCTAAATCTAAACTATACATGTTTCAAAAATGTGCCTGTTAAACAGCAAGTTTGATTCAGTCACAAAACCAGACATTAAGCAAAAGTGGACAAGTACACATAAATAAATGGCCAAATGTAGACTTTAATAGTCTTTTAGGAGGTCTAATAGCTGCCCTTAGAGTTGCCCGTCACAGTAATAACACCACGGATTAGCAGACAGCGCCTGGTCAGTAGCCGTAATCAGATCACTGATCCACTATAATCTCCCCCCCCCCTTTCTTTTCTCTTGATAGTAAGCAAACTCATTGGTTTCAATCCCCGCTCACAGACGACATATGAAACAATAAAGATAACAGACTTTTATCTAACTAAAATGCAGATGAGTGAAAACAAATCTTGTGAAATTGCACTGACGTGCTTTAAAAGGTCCAGAAGTAAACAGATCATGAAGCCAGACCTGTATGTCTTGCTGTGTCGCCAAGGCAACTTGTGTTTTAATATTTTATGAGCTCCAGCTAGATCACCGTGGTGGAATAATTAAACATCAGTTCGCTACAAAACTACAGAGAACATATTATGGAAGCAGCTTATCTGTGAAAAAGGAGTCGTGAAAGAGAGCGGCGGGACTCGTCAGAGATCAGAGACCACTCGCTCTGACACTCAGAGGGATCTAATTTTGTTATTACAAGATATGAAGCCTAATGATTTACAGATGAAAGCAAAGCAAGTGACTGCCTGCAATCCTGAACAGTTGGTATCTATTAATTAACAGCTCAATATGAAGCTCTGCAAAAACATCTGTTACTGTACTTAACTAACTACTGTACTTTAAAATCCTTTTGGCAAGAATGAATCAGCACTGAAATTACTTTATGGAGAAAGTTACCATCACCAAACTGCTTTGGTCTCGGTTTTCTTGCACAAGCAGGCTCTAACTTGTGAATGTGACCACAAATGGCTCTATAAATCTGTCGCTGACGTAAAAGTGTTGGAGCAGGTTTCAAGTGGTTTTCGAAAAAGTTTGAACTAAAATGGACCCAAAATTATTTAGTTAAATATAAATCTAGAGATTATTTCTTTAAAGAGCAAGTAACCTCCAAATCAACATTTTTTTGCTGATAAACTATATAAATGTGTGTAGGGCTGAAACGATTCCTTGAGTACCTCGAATAATTCGAGTACAAAAAATCCTCGAGTCAAATTCTCTGCCTCGAGGATTCATTTAATTCATATTTAATTAATTCATGGCTTTGCAAACGCACGGGGTCATGTTTCACCCGGACCGAAATAAGTGACGCACATGCCCACTGGACTGAATGCACACGGGAGTAGCGAATGTAACTTAACTTTCTCTTAAGCCATGGCGGACAACGTGGACCCCGGTGGAGTGCGAAAAAGACAGAAAATGTAAAAGTTGTGGAACCATTTTTCACGTCGTAAGGTGGAAAACGTAGTCCAGTGTAAAAACTGTAAAATGGATTTAGCCTACCACAACACCACATCCTCCATGCTGCAGCGCCTGTAAATGTCACTTCTGCAAGCGGACTCTGCAAGCGGCAAGATAATGCATTTTAGCCTGTATTTCTATATATTCTGCAGACACTGTGCGACTTTTTCGTTTGTAGCACTCAGTTTCAGCTCACACCGTACGTCTGGTAGCAACACGTCGAACTTAAAATGTGCTAAAAAATAGCAGTTTTTACACAATATGTCGGACTTTTAATTGTGTTGTTATTGATATTTGTTGTCCCTCGGGATTGCTGCAGGAGGACACGGGTATTTATGAGTGGCGGAGGAAAATGAAAGAAAGTAAAATGTTTTGTGATCAGTATAATTTGCCAAAACCACGGCAAACATGCTTTCTCGACAATCCTTGTTAGTGTGAGAAAAAAAGTGTAGAAATTAAAACGAACGTATTAATAGGGAAACAGCCAGCGAGCTGTTTGCGCCGTGAGCGGTTCTGGTTCTGTTTGGGCCGCAGCCACTCGCAGCGCTACTTCAACAGTTATCCTCCTAGTTTTTGTCTGGCTTGCAGGCTAGCAGATTCTCACACGAGGGGAAAATCGGCTCAGGTTGTTTACTTATTTTTTGCACACGCATTTGTTTACTGTGAAGTAAAGTTGAAGTGCTGAAATTTTGCAAACTTAATTTTGAATAAAACTTGAAGAATAACTGGCAATTGCTTGCTCATTTTGAGAGGTCTTTCATATTTTATAACATGCTATTTTATATAATGGTTTACAAACACAAAAGGGTAATTTATTAGAATACTCGATTAATCGAAAAAAAGATTCGATAGAGTACTCGATTACAAAAATATTCGATAGCTGCAGCCCTAAATGTGTGTCTAATCGTGCTGTAGACCCGTGTAGTCAATAATTAGGCACTTTGGTGCATCTTAGGTAAAATTTTAAAATCCATCCATCCATTGTCTGAACCCGCTTTGTCCACGTAGGATCGCGGGGGGGGGGGCTGGTGCCTATCTCCAGCGGTCAATGGGCAATCAGGCGGGGTACACCCTGGACAGAGAGCCAGTCCAAACACAGAGATACACAGGACAAACAATCATGCGCACACACTCACACCTAAGGACAATTAAGACAGACCAATCAACCTAACAGCCATGTTTCTTGGACTGTGGGAGGAAGCCGGAGTACCCGGAGAGAACCCACGCATGCACAGGGAGAACGTGCAAACTCCATGCAGAAAGATCCCAGGCTGGGAAGCGAACCCAGGACCTTCTTGCTGCAAGTCAACAGCTCTAACCACTGCTCCACTGTGCAGCCCTAAAATTTAAATATTCTACCTAAAACTGTCAGTGCTGCACCATCTTAGAATTAGAATTCAAATCTACCATCACTATTGGCTAAGAGGTACACTATGATATTAGCTGGTAGATTATGATGTCACAATGTTGTCGTGAGCCTGTGTGTGTGTGTATTTGTTAGTGGCTCTGCCCTCTCGTGTGCTAGGCAACAGCATTTGCTGCTTTTTTCAAACAAAGGAGCGGCATGAAGCCTGGGGTGCACCAGAGGCGGGCATGTCGCGTCTGCAAAGTCAGTTTACATAGAAGCCATTGTAGTTAATGAGAGTGTGCACACGGGGAGCGCTGCGCCACTGAAGATAGGCACCAGTTCTATTTTTTACGACGTTGTGGAGTATTTTATAACAAATATTACAACGTGGAACGGCTTTACGGCAAAAACTAAACCGCAGCCCAAAACCATAATTCTATCTCCATATTCAGGTTAAAAACTCTGCTCCACATGTATTTAGAATCAGCTGTGGCTGATGATGGCTAAGCTGAAAAACGTGACGTTGTCAGCAAATTACAACATGACCACACTGCACTGGTCTCCAGGTGAGGCAGCCGCACCTCCACCTGGCTCAGCCACTCACATGCCGATTTGACACATCGGCGTTCTGAGCCGCTCGCCTCCTTGAAAAAATGCCCTCTTCCCCTTTTCATCTACTGATCCCGTTTAACAGGAAATCCTCCAGATTGTTGCAGAATCTGAGTCTGCTACTCTCCTGAGCGGCAAGTCTTGTGTGAGTGCATGCTTGCGTGCACGCACAAGTGCACAACTCATTTTTAGATTGAGAAACTCCGACAGCAAACGCAGGGGGGTTGAGGGAGGTGTGGTCTATCGCTGCCTCAGTGCCGCTCTCTCGGTCCACCAGGCGACTCCTCTTAAAGAAGTGTTTTCCTAACAGGAAGTGTGGATGAAATACGTCTCCACCCATGCATTGACCCTCACTTTAAAGTACTACTGATCTTAAAATATTCTAATAAATAGCGTACTTAACTATTTTTAATGAATTCAAGTCTCACAAAACACAACGGCAAGTCTGATCCTGTATAAACAAAAGAGTCACTTCCCACTTTCTGTTCTCAAGTCCCGCGTGATGTTGTGACTATCGCGCGACTTTTCAAGAAGCACTCTGCAGCACGCCACGGCGTGACCTGTGTGACCACTTGACTACTCCGAACCTCCGGTGTGCCCCAGGCTTAAGACTCTGGGAGGGGGCAACTTGCTCTTTAAATAGTCAAACAAGTCTGCATCTACAAAAAAAGCATCAAAGCCTCAACATAACACATTTTCACCTTTAACAAAGAGTGGGTTCTACGGTTGGGCGATATTTAAATATTTCCCAACTGATAATCATTGTACAGATGCAGACCATACAGGTCCTCGTGAGATTTCATTGTTTCCAGAACTTCACTGGCTATTTTACCCATCAGTTAGCACAGCTTGTTCAAGCTACACATTAGAATAGGGGACAGCACTCCTGACCTATCAGCCAACTGTGGAAGATTTTGTCTCAGCAGTGGGGGGCTGTGACCCCTCCTTTACATAGTTTCCTGTGGCCGAGTTAACCAGAACAAAAACATAACCACAGACCTTTTTGGATACATGCAACCATCTTTCCTTGTTATTGTGTGGATTTCTGAAATCACACATGGTCTCCCATGACTCTGTGACTTTACAGGACCAGCAGCGTGGAACGCTTCACTGCCATTTCACATCTGAAATGCTCCCGGTTGGAAGGGAGCTTGCGGGTAAAACACGTTACACACCGGTTTCGCATCTGGTGAAAACGAGGGGTCACTCTTCACCTGTTGGATCAGGTAAGATGCCAAACATGTCAGGATCCAAATCTAAGTTATGGTGAGAAAGAAGCACATCTGAAAGAAAATCTGAACGTTTGTCAGTAGCAGATAATGTTGGCTGTAGACTTGTTGTTGACTATTTTATCTTTGTTTAATAACCTAGATGTATGTAATGTTCCAACCACGAAACTAATTCTAAAGGCATAAAAAATGTAAATCTTTAAAAAAAAAAACCTGTGAGGGGTTTGGCCTATCATCAGTGGTCGTTACATTTGTCCAACTGTAGGATGTTCTACAGCACGGACATCACATCTCAATGAACTTCTACTGCAAATCAGGTTCATAACGAGGTTCCACTTTATCATTTTTACATTTTATACTGCACCACATGTCAACAGAACACATATAATACAACCCTCAAGTCATTAGCATAACACACAGAGTGCATAATGATTAGGGCTGCAGCTATCGAATATTTTTGTAATCGAGTACTCTATCGAATATTTTTTTCGATTAATCGAGTACTCTAATAAATTACCCTTTTGTGTTTGTAAACCATTATATCAAATAGCATGTTATAAAATATGAAAGGCCTCTTAAAATGAGAAAGCAATTGCCAGTTATTCTTCAAGTTTTATTCAAAATTTGTTTGCAAAACTTCAGCACTTCAACTTTACTTCACAGTAAACAAATGTCTGTGCAAAAAATATACAACCTGAGCCGATTTTCCCCTCGTGCGAGAATCTGCTAGCCTGCAAGCCAGACAAGAACTAGGAGGATAACCGTTGAAGTAGCGCTGCGAGCGGCTGCGGCCCAAACAGAACCAGAACCGCTCTCGGCGCATGCACAAACGGCTCGCCGGCTGTTTCCCTATTAACACGTCCGTTTTAATTTCTACACTTTTTTTTCTCACACTAACAAGGATTGTCGAGAAAGCATGTTTGCTGTGGTTATGTCAAATTATACTGATCACAAAACATTTATTTACTTTCTTTCGTTTTCCTCATAAATACCTGCGTCCTCCTGCAGAAACCCAGAGGGACAACGGATATCAATAACACAATAAAAAGTCCGACGTGTTGCTACCAGACGTACGGTGTGAGCTGAAACTTGACTGCTACAAACGAAAAAGTTGCACAGTGTCCGCAGAATACATAGAAATACAGGCTAAAATGCATTATCTTGTAGAGGCTCCGAGTCCGCGTGCAGAAGTGACATTTACAGGTGCTGCAGCATGGAGGATGTGGTGTTGTGGTAGGCTAAATCCATTGTACAGTATTTACACTGGACTACGTCTTCTGCCTTACGACGTGAAAAATGGTCCCACACCTTTGACTTTTTCTGTCTTTTTTGCACTCTACCGAGGTCCACGTTGTCCGCCATGGCTTAAGAGAAAGTTAAGTTATATTCGCTACTCGCGTGTGCATTCAGCCCAGTGGGCATGTGCGTCACTTATTTCGGTCCGGGTGAAACATGACCCCGGGCGATTGCAAAGCCATGAATTAATTAAACATGAATTAAACGAATCCTCAAGGCAGAGAATTTGACTCGAGGATTTTTTGTACTCGAATTATTCGAGGTACTCGAGGAATCGTTTCAGCCCTAATAATGATCATAAATCACTGTCCCCTTATTCTGATCTGAGCCTGCAGCCATTGCTTTCAAGTATTTGTCCATTTGTTCGCACCGACATTTACCATCAGCAGCCTGTGTGTGGAGCAGATGTGCAAGCAAGAAGGCATTTTGTAGTTTTTACTCGGGTATGAGCCGGCAGATGCTGAGAAAAAGAGCACTGAGAGCACTCAGGACAGCTCCACACATCAAACATTTAAAGGACCAACACAGACACCTGTCCTAACTAAGTGCACGTCGGCTGAAAACCAGCACAGCTGAGGGTGCTTTGTGTATGCTGGAGAGTGAATCTAAGGCGGTGTGTTTCAATACAACAGAGATATGAATTTTGATACCATGCATGTCTGAAAAAAACTGAAGAAAAAGGCACCCACTGATTAAATCAGCTTGTGAAGGTTTTCTGTTTTGCCTTTCATGCCTGCAACGACCACCAATCCCATCTCAGAGACGTTGTGATCAACCACAAGACCTGTTGGTGCGGAGTTCTTGATCATTTAAAACTACTGCTCTTGAGTTTTTGTGGCTGAATGGAAAATCAATCTCACCTACCTCTCATGACGAAACGCTCAACTCCTAATATTCCAGTGACCAGATTTCAGTTGGTAAATATTGACATTGTGGATTTAATTGCAAAGACTCAGCACTGCTGTCAGATGATTTGTTAACTAAAGCCAAAGTCTGGCAACAGATGGGGTCGAGATTTAGATTATGATGGAAAATTAAACTGCTGGCATTGTGTTCTTTATATGCACAGGATTAGATTAGTGTCCCTCATTGTCTGCCATATCAGTTACAAACAAATGTGTCAATTAGAGCGTTCTTCTCTATGATGGCTGTAAATATGTCTACAAACAGGTGGAAGTTGTCAATTTTAGTCTAATTTGTCTGTGTGATCTCAAACTTCCATCCTACACGGTGTTGACAAAAGGTGATTTCAGGTTGCTATGACGATCCAATCAGCTCATGACACCATGCACATTGCCGGCTTCACAAGACGTGGCAGGATTTTAATAACATGTTCAAGGAAACTTCAAAGATAAAATGCTGGGGAAAAAGTCGTTTATTAAGCACTCCTGGAGGTTTCACCACAAACTTAAATTGCTGGCATTTCCTTTGATTTATTACGAGCCTCAACTATGCACGTCCTTCTAACTTCTCATTAAGGTTGTGTGACTTTCCATGTGAACTTTACACAAACATAAAAAAATGTTAAATCAACATGAATAAAACCTTATGGATTATTTTGATGAAAGAATTAGTGTAAAGCACAATCACAGTTTAGTGAGCGACCATATTTTTCTCCAAGGTGACTTCTGTTACCCTGACTTCACACTGGAGGCATCAGCAGCGCGGAACGTTTACTTGCGTGCTTCGCTGCGCTCCAATCAACACCGGGAGAGTCTTAGCCACAGAGCGGCTTCTCTGCTGTCCTCCTCGTCGGATTTGTAAGACCACAAAATCCCTCGAGACTTCAAAGGTGATGGTTTGTTTATGCCATCCGTCATTAAAATACAAAGAAGGTAATCACGTTTGATCTAACGTTAACACTGCCAGGATTAAAGCCGTGAAAAACACACTGTCACACTTCTCAAAAGATGCTGGGAGTAAATAAGCCGTTAGGTCACACTGATGTAATCTACATGGATACGAAATCGCATTGCTGCAATTGTCTTATTTTGAAAATTAGCAGACATTTTACACTGAAAGCATGTATGATTTAATGGTGACTGAATGGTAATTAACGTGTCGTTTGGATCAACCCATAGACTATGATGGATTCTGTTAGAAGCAGCAACGTCCCGCTGTTGTTCCGCACTGCTGATGCCTCCAGTGTGAAGTCGAGGTTACAGTTTTAGGGGCATTTTTAATTCCAGTTCACCCATATGATCCTGATCACTTTAATATCAAAAAACTTGTACTTGTAAACAGATTTGTGTGTAATTTGGTTTTGTCCGTGTGTATCAGGTGTTTTGCTTGTGTGTGTGTGTGTGTGTGTGTGTGTGTGTGTGTGTGTGTGTGTGTGTGTGTGTGTGTGTGTGTGTGTGTGTGTGTGTGTGTGTGTGTGTGTGTGTGTGTGTGTGTGTGTGTGTTTGCGTGTGTGTTTAAGGATTTGTATGTGTAGGAGCTGAAGTTACACACGAAAAAGTAAACAAATTAAGAAGCAAGAGTTACATATGCATAGATATATCTACACACACACACACACACACACACACACACACACACACACACACATTTAGACACACACAGAGAACTTTTGAATATTTTTTTTCCCCAAACATACCTGTATTTTTCTTTTCCTTTGGACATCATTAATGTGTTTATAGGATTACCATCATGCAGAGCTGCCAAAGTGGAACTTTTCATCATTCCCCCCCCCCCCCCCCCCCCCCCAACACACACACACACACTATAGGTATACTATCACTGTGATGAGAAATTAGTGGACGTTTTTGACCTTTGTTCTATAGGTTCTGCAAAACATATTTTAATGCAGGAAATGAGGCTGGAGCTGGTTAAGCGTCTGTCATACAGATCAATCAGATACAGAGATTCAAACCCTGCAGGGGAAGAGTCTATGAGCTTACCTCTGTGGGGGCACGTCAGATTGAGTCTCAAAGAGGTGACACTGAGTGACTTCTGAACTGCACCTGGTGGCATTTTGAGCTAGTACTGAATTTACTTTGTGTGCATAGAGCTTGTCCAAAGTCGGCTATGTTTCAGGGTGAAAATTCCTCTTGTATATAAAAAGTTGAAAAAATATCTAAACATTTAAAGAAAAGGTAAAAAAAAAAACACGAAAAGGTAAAAAAAAAAAAAACACCACCCCACCCCACAACCAACTTTTGTTTTGCTGATAACCTATATAAATGAGTGTCTACTCGTGCTGTAGACACATGTAGTCAATAGATTATAAAGTGCATATTCTGCCTAAAACTGTCAGTGTTGCGCTGTCACCAGGTAAAAACTGCACTGCCTTTTACTTTAAATCTACCATCGCTATTGGCTAAGAGGTACACTATAATGTTAGCTGGTACATTATGATGTCACAATGTCATTATGAGCTTGTGTGTGTGTGTATTTGTTGGTGGATTCACCCTCTCGGTCTGCCAGGTAACAGCATTTGTTGCATTTTTCAAACATGAAGTGGGAGTGGAGTAAGACTCTGGTTGGGGGTGACTCTGGTTGATCCTAAAATATTCTAATAAATAGCATACTTACCCATTTTTAATGAATAGGAGTCTCACAAAACAGGACGGCACATCTGACCATGTATTAAAAACTAGAGTCACTTCCAGTTCTCAAGTCCTGCGTAATGTTGTGACTATCGCTTGACTTTCCAAGAAGCGCTCAACGGCGCAGCAAGTCCTGTGTGACCACTTGACTTTTCAAAACTGCAAGTGCAACGTGGCGCATCTGCTTCCGGTATGCCCCAGGCTTGAGTGTTTCATGCAGGCTGAACAAGAAAGTAGTCTCCTACACCTATCTCCTGCATTAGCTTCGGATAGAAAATAGATGGTGAAACTCTAGGATTTGAAAATCCTGGCAGACCTACGCCACACTGTCACTGAACGTTCATGGACCCATCCATCTTGACTCACGATGAGGAAGGCTGTTGTCGGTTTCACGTCCAGAAAACAGCAGAGAAAATCTCGGCTAATAGAAGCTAACTGTTAGTGTAAGGCAGTGACTGAATAAGTCACAAGGTGTCGCTGTTGAGCTGGATATACATTGTAGATTTTAGCAATTTTGACCATTTGTCCTCTGCAGGACACCGTAGTTCAGTTTTATCGTTCGCGCGGGCGCCATTTTGGGTTCAGTGTTTACTGTGATTTGTAAAGGCCAGCAGCGGAGTTGGAGTGGTGTTTGCCCCATCATCTAAATAAAGAAAAAGACGGCGCGGTCCGAGCCACAAATTGAACGCCTGTGTCCGACTGGTCTCTCTATTGTGCACCCCCATCCAACACAAAATTACACAACGCAGAGTCCGGGGTGGAGGGAGGCCCCTGCACGGGTTGGGTTACATTAGCATTTAGCAACTATATCACATGTGAGAATTCCTCCAGCCTTGTGTACTGGAGATAAAACATTTAAGTTGCAAAGCAAACTGAGTCAGTGGAAGAGTTGTGTTGTTGTTAGCCAATCAGAGGTGCGATGTCCAAATATCAGGAAATAAGACTCCAAACCCGTGGTGTTGCTGAGTCCCCCATTTTGATACAGGCGCTTCTGGGCTTTTTTACCCAGACTACGACTTACAAGGCATTCCTTCTTACAGGAGACCACTGCAAATGTTGTTCAACACCTTTAACTTTTATCCATTTCAAGCCAGTTTAATTGGGTGGACAATGTGATAGCTAAACAAGCTCTAATTGTATTCTTTTGAGTTTGGTCTACTAGAACATTTGGTCGTTTTACATAAAAATAATAAATATCAGCATATTTATTTTTGGCATGCTGAAACATGTATTTTAGTCTTTGTTTACATTTAAGCTGTGCTACACAATAAATCCTGCAGTTGGCTACTAAAATAAATTGTACTCAAATAAAACAGCTGATTTCGACATTTAGAGGAAAAGTAATCACATAGATTGATCAATTAAATAGTCGATTGATTAATAAATACAAAATTAGTCGACAGCACCTCTTTACAATTTTGCTTCTGTTTCACTGGCAAAAACGTGCATGTATAGTCAATCAATCAGCCAGAATGATGGGGTTATTGTTTCAGACTGAAACATCTCAGGGGTCATTTATGTCTCTGAATTGTTTTCAGTGTTATTGATTAATCGATGGTCGGACTTAAATTAATCAAATGCCTTGGCAAGCGCAGCTAGACAGTATTGAGTGAGTTGATTGTTTAATTAATGATTAAGAGTGAAATAAAAAAATGAATGACAAGTTTAATACAACAAAGAAAAAGCTTCGCTTCTCATTCAAAAAGTTTACAAAAACAGAAAATAAGCAGTTCCGACTAAAAAGTAATCAAACAACGATTAATCGGTTAATGTACATCTTCTAAGTATGAGAGGAGATGCGTGGTTGTAGTTTTTGGGTGAAGCCATGTGTTGCGTTACATTAAAGGCAACAACATGAAGGAGGAGATGTAAAAAGCTGCTCTGCTAATCTCAAAGCGGCTCTCTGGGCTTCCAGGCGTCAGCCAGCAGCGGAAGCGGCGGGTTTCTCCGGCTTAAAGTACAGGTTGATAAACCGTTCGGTGACCCTATAAAAGGGTGCGAACAAAAACTGTTCCACCAGGACGGAGACGCTTCTCTCCCAGCCCCTTCTCCTTCACTAAAAAAAACCTCTACTTCTTTTCCCCCTAGTTCTAACTGGTTCAGAGCGTACCCTCCAAGAAAACTGGCAGCATGTTTGAATTTCTTCACTCACCTCAGTCTGGGTAGGGATGTTCACATGGAGGCGAGAGAGGACGAAGATATCCGAGAGGTTCAAACTTGTCCCGTTAGTCGAGACACAGCGTTACAGGCAGGAAACCCTCAGTGAGCATATGTGAGTATAGTGTGTGTGTGCGTGTGTGTGTGCGTGTGTGTCTGCAGGGTCTCCTCACTCCAAGTCACTCCTTGAGGGCGGGGCTCAGCTGGAGGAGGAGCCGCGGCCGCAGCCACAATGGGGACAGGGGCGAACAGAGAGGGGCCCATCGGGTGGGGCCCACAGTAATTCAGTTCAATTGAAAGATACTTTATTAATCCAAGAGGGAAATTAGAGTTTCAGTACACACAATTCAGACATCAGACATACATGGGCAAGACACATGACAAGAATTGGTGACTGTGGTCATTCGCAACCCTGACAGAGCCCAACCTAAATTTATAAACAAACTCAAACATTTGACTAGACTGCAACTTTTTCAGTCACAAGCTATTAGCAGGTGCATATTTGAGTTGTTTTTGCAATTGAGGAGTGAATTAAAAAGTATTTATACTGTCTTCAAATTGTTCTAGCCTCTTCCTCCAGCACGCCCGAGGTGCTCCCAGAAGGCACACCTGAAACATTTCTCCCTGAAACACCTCACCCTGAAACATCTCCCCCTTGAAGGGGATGACCTAATCGCCTCAGCTGGCTCCTTTCAGCATAGAGTATGCCCAGGTGTGAACATTGGTTTGTGCTCACTGCAGTTGCAAGTTTCATACTTGCTAAACCCTATATCTTATTAAAATGTGCACAAAAAAGAATAATCAAAGACATTCTAAAAAGTAAGCTAAGGTATATTATGTTAAACAGATATTGTCATGGCTTTAAAATATTTCATACGTTTTTAGAGGTTTTTTTTACTATTCTCTTTTTTGTGAATCAGTATTACATTGTATTATCAATTTGTTTCTAAATTAGTTCATCATAAGGTTGCAAACATAGTTATGAAAGATGGCTTGGTTTGTAGCTTTGAAATATTTAATACTTGAATATTCCGTCTGCATTTGATGTTCAATTTATTTTCACATATGTATCTTAGCGGGTGTTGTAAAAGCATGTAGAGTTTAGAGTTTTAAGTTAATTGCTTTCTGTTCTACTGAACAGTTCTATCTACTCACGAGTGTCCCAGATTTCATTCTCAGCTGTCCCACATTAAGAAATGTACATGACGTTTTGGCACAGGGAACACATTTATCCTTGTCATCTCTCCTCAACGAATTTCTGAAAATTTATTCCCTTTTTTTTCTTTTTGCATACAATGAAACACACAAGGAATCCATAAAAGTATCCGGATCCCATATTATTGTGAAGAGCATCAGATAGTTTTTATAATGTGGTAATTTTTGTGCACAAAATGTTTTACTTTAAATGCAAAATGCTCATAGAATAAATGTAATGCTTTTTTCATATTAAAGACAATATTCACTGGCTTGAATTACTTTTCAAACTGCGTTTTGGTTCCATGAGAGATCTAGTCACAACAAATTTGACACTTAGCTCTTTCTCTGGGGACTATGTCTGCATTTTCTATTGCTTATTCATCTCAATACTTTAGTTAATTCCTGTAAATAAAAACACAAGTACTCGTGTAATCTCATGATGCCTCAACACATTGACATGTTTTCTTGTGTGATCTTCAGAAATCTCTGACCAAGATTTGGAAATGCAATGTCATAGATTTGGATAATAAATGATAAATACCTGTACAGAATGGCATATTAATAACAAATAAACAAATTGACGAAAATAAGAAGAAGAAATAACAAAAATCACTCACCATGCCCTGAGAATTCAGGTCTGCAGGAATGGTCGATGGAGCAACCTAATCTTTTAAACGATTCACCCTTTTGACCTCAATCCTCCTGCTGGAAATGGTGTGCGGGTTTAGGATTTTACTTCTTAAATATTTCATGAATTTGCACTTGTCCCATTTTCCCCAAGAGCAGAAGGAATAGGTCCTTTTGCTGAAGGTGTAGAACACAGAAAAACATTTGTAAAATCCTTTTTCTGATTATAATCTGTGTTTCATGTCTCCTACACCTATCTCCTGCATAGCTTCTGATAGCAAATAGATGGCGAAACTCTAGGATTTGAAAATACTGACAGATCTACATCACATTGGCACTTAACATTCATGGACTCATCCATCTTGACAGGCAACGGGGAAGGCTGTTTTTGGTTTAGCGTACAGGAAACAGCAGAGAATGTCCCGCTAACCGTTAGCATTAGAAACTCCACCACATGCCAGAACTCCTTCAAACTTGTGGTTTTTGTGGAGATAAAACATGAATGTTGCAACCAGTGTCATGTTGTTGTTATCCAAACCAGGCAAGATGTCCAAATGTCAGGAAATAAGGCTCCAAAAACTGCTGTGTGAAGCTCAGTTGTGAAGTGGCACAGACATGAAAACATAGATGCCCCACTGGGCGCTAGTAAGCACCTTTCTTGTAAAAATAAATGCACTGGGGGCAAATGTGGACCCATCCAAGATGGCAACCCTCTGCTACGCCAGCTCCAAAAGGCAGTGCCAATCCATGGGGTGTCAATATTTATGATGTCTGTGGGTAGGGATGCTCACATGGAGGCGAGAGAGGATGAAGATCTGCGAAATGGAAATGGTGCACCAGTGTTTTTCCCCCTGAGTAAAACTTACAAAGCATTCATTCCTACCAGAGAGACCACCGCAAATGTGTTGATCAAATGAGTGTTCCACACCTTTAATGTTGGCATGAAATAACTGTTTGGCCTTGTGTTGTTTTTAGTTAATTGTCTTGGGAAATTTAACCGGTTCTTAATTAATCATAATTAAATTTATCAAAATATCCATGCTCCTGCAAAGGGATCCTCGCAGCAAAAGGCTGTTGTTCTTGAGTCATGCATTTAGGAAACATGTTGTAGATCATGACAGTTTTTTTTCCTTTACCCCTGTGTTTATTCTCCCTTTATGTCTTTATTCCAGTCTTATTGCTCTGTTGTGTAAAATGGATCAGCGCCAAGGTGGCTGAGATGGAAAACCATTAAGATGCTAATGTGCTGATGAGAACGGAGCAGGCTTTTATTATCAACCACATTTTATAATCAGTCATATACTAATAATCATGATTTAAATGATGTTTAGACTCACAGGTTTTTTTATTTGGGTCACCACTTGTAACTGCCTCCTGCAGCGAGCAGAGTGCGATCAATGTTTGCAGAGCAACAATGGATTTTACAATGAGGACAATTAATGTTTAAGTGGATGCCGCTTTTTGTTACGTTTCCACCAGTTGATGTTCTTTTGATCAATTTTGTTCATAATTCAGCTCTCTCACATGTAAACACCCCTGGTTTATGTTAAGGATAGAGTAGTTCAGGTGAAGTGTTGTGTATAAATGAGAATGGGCTGTGATCAGTATAGTTCTATGTGTGTTCATTTGGTCCATGCTGACGTGGCAGTATCACACATGTCCATCTGTGATGTAAATCTCTCCTTCCACCAATCGACATATATACCACCACATCCCAAAGGTCCTGGACCGGACTGAGTCCAATGACCTTGTTGTCATGTTCGATAAACTGGCTCAGATTTAGCTAAACTTTGTTAATCCCTTAAGAAGGGTCCTCTGGGAAATTCAATTTCCAGCAGCAAAAACAGCTTTAACAGTTTTAATAAACAACATGGAAAAGGACTATATGAAATGAACAAGAGAATGGGAACAAACAGAAGAACAGAATGAAAAAAGGGGAAAACAGAAATTCATTGGCTGTGTTTACATCACATCTGGATAATATTCCACAGTTTCTTGCACATCATGTGATCTATTTCACCATCAATAATATTGATTCTCCATTTGTGTTCATTTATTGTTATTCCAGCTCCTGTTCTTCCTGTAGATGTTGTGGGGCAACAGCCTTCTCAGGAGGTATCTTGTTGGGCTATTTTGCTGCTGTGTGTTATGTGTCCTGTTTCTGACCTGCTACATTATCCTGCTGGAATTAGCCATCAGAAGATGGGTCCACTGTAGTGATAAAGGAATGGACATGCCCAGCAGAAGTACTCAGGAAGGCTGTGGTAGCTTCTAAGATGTCCAAAATGGGCCGAGAAACCTCCCCCTCACATCGTTCCACCAGCAGCAGCAGCCTGAACCGTTGATACAAGGCAGCATGGAGTCAACACCAAATTCTGACCTGGCCATCTAGTTCAGGGCTATTCAATTCTGGGCTTCAAGGGCTGGTATCCAGCATGTTTTAGTGGTTTATTTGGTTCAACACACTAGATTCAGCGGTTGAATCACCTGTGCAGCAGCTAACCAGGCTCTGCAGAAGCCTGTTATAACCTGCTGATTGAAATCAGGTGTGTTGAAGCAGGGTTAAAACCAAAACATGCTGGATACCAGCCCTTGAGGTTAGGAATTGAATAGCCTTGATCTAATTGTTTGAACCGAAATAAAGACTGATGAGACCTGGATGAGTTTTTGAAATCTGCTGTGATTTTTTTTGCAGCTTTGGTCCATCTGCTACAACATTTTGTGATTCAGAGATGCTATTCTGTAGATGTTGGTCATGTGAATGGCTGATCAGCTATGTGAGGGAATAATCAATTCAACTCTATCCCTATAAACACTCTAAATACAAAAGAAAGCTGTCCATCTTTCTTCTGTCAATGCTTGGTTTTAAGAATTATACATGTAAAACATGCTGTTTCAAACACACTTTGTGATGTCACAAATGGAGAAATGAGAAAAGAATCATCTGCTGCTGGAGGAGCAGCGGCTCTACTCCAAGCCCCTCCTCAGATGAGAGCTTTTCAGCTTACAGTAGTCTGAGCTGGAGACAGGTAGGCGTGGCCAGCTCCAGCTTGTTTTCTTGAAGTGACAGTGCCCTGAAACGGCTCATTTGGGAAGGTTCTGAAAATGTCAAGAGTAAAATTATTGAAATACTTTATGTGAGATGGATTTAGTGAAAAAAAACTTCATTAACACATTTTGGCCATAGTAATCTAATGATTTAAGAAAAAAATTATTTGGAGTGTTGCATATGTGAGCTCTTTAAAGAGGGACTGCACACCAACAGAAAACTTATGTAAAATGTAACTCCACCCCTAGTCAAGATTTGAAAAATGCTGTGAAAGTGAGTGTTGCCAGGAGGCACAGAGTGAGTGTGTGTATGTGTGTGTGTGGGTGGGGGGGGGGTGGGGGGGAGTGGGAGGAGACTGTACCCATGACGTGAAATTGTACCAGCCCGAGCCAGTCACAAATTTAAAATGCAGTAGCAGCTGTTCTGCCACAAGGGGCAGCACTAAGACGTTTTTCGGTCTATGGATTTATTTCAAGCTTACACAAAAATGTCAAAAATGCACAGAAAAACAAAGGTTGCATTTGTAAAGATCCAATTATACAGTTTATAGGCAAAAAAAGTTATTTGGGGGTGTAGTTACTCCATAAATGGAAAAGCAATTTCCCCCATGTCCAGCATACTGTATTTACTTGCGCTGAATCCATTCATTTGACTCTGTCAACAACCATGTGCCCAGTTTAATGAGGTGCTGATTTATTTACCAATTCACATTGCCATGTAGAGATTTGAAATGTCTGTCACAACTCAATTTGTTTGAGAAAGTTGCAGATGCGATTACACATTTCTGTATGAGTTCCATTAAATCCATTAAACAATTTGTTAACACAGCAAACTGATAGCATCTGACTTTTCTGTGGGATGTTTAAGCAGGAATGAGACTAGCCTCAACCCTCTGCAGTCATCACATTTATCAGCTGCTGGTCAGATCTGCATTAATGCGAAAACAACACGGAGTGAAAGTGACAAGTAACTAAAGTTAAAATTGAAATACTATTTCAAATGCTAATGAAATTTTGTGATATATTAATCTATTATAGTTGAAAAAGTGTAGATTACTCTGCAGCTGGAAGAAATCCACAGCATCCTCAATAAACACTGTTAGTATGATGCAGATGCAAAGCTGTCAGCTGCAAGTGGCATGCTTTCTCGCCTTAGCTTCAGAGGAGGAAACATTTTCTGCACTTGTGATTTCCTTTTTAATAGCATATAATAATGGCAAATGTTATGGAAATAATACAAGCAAACCTAAAAACATCTAACCCTTGCTGCATGAATGTGAATTATTGCTGAAAATAATGAAAATAAAGTATTTACAGACTAGACGATGTTCCTCGTTCAGATTTTTCAATTTTAACAGCATCAAGCTCACAATAAAAACAAAACGCCCTCCTCTTTTTCAAACAGTATATTAGTTCTGTTGATCTCACTGTAAAATTCCAAACTAGTGTATAAATTGCCGGTTGCTCTTGATCTGTTGAAATAATGTTACAGTCGTTGAAGCTGTCTCTAATGACAAACAGAGCAGTGGCTTTCCCCCTAATTGAGGGAAACTGCAGTGAGTCATCTTTTGGAGTTTCATCAAGGATTTTGGACGTAGTTCAGAAGTAGAAAAAAATATCATTTCTATAGCGCCTCTCAAGATAAAAATCACGAGGCGCTTCACAAAAACAAAAAATGTAAAAATATAAAAAAGCATTTAGAAAATGTTTAAAAATATATTTAAAATGAGCAAAAATGGGCAATTGGGACTAAAAAATGTCAAGAAAGAGAGAGAGTGAACAGGAAAGAGGGAAATCAGTGGATCCTGAAGAAGGTGGAATAGGTGGGGAGAGCAGAATAAAGAGAGTGGTGAAGAAGGTCATACAAAAGCCAGCTTGAACAAGTGAGTCTTCAGCTGCTTTTTAAAGGAGTCCACTGATCTCAGGCTCAGGGGGAGAGAGTTCCAGAGTCTGGGGGCCACAGCAGCAAATGATCTGTCACCTTTGGTCTTTAGCCTGGTGCGTTGCACAATGAGTAGGCTTTGATCACTGGACCTCAGGGACCTGCTGGGGGTGTAGGGACTAAGAAGATCACCAATGTAAGATGGTGCTTGTCCATGTAAGGCCCTGTAGATCAGAACCAGGATCTTGAAATGAACCCTGAAGTTGACTGGCAGCCAGTGAAGCTGGAGGAGAAGCGGGGTGATGTGGGTGTGTTTGGAGGACTTGGTCAGAAGCCGAGCACAGGCATTCTGAACCACCTGTAGACGGTTCAGGGAGGTTCTGCTCAGACACGTGAAAAGAGAGTTACAGTAGTCTAAGTGTGAGGAGATGAAGGTGTGGATAGCTGTCTCAAGTTCAGAGTGGGACAGAATGGGATTCAGCTTAGCAATGTTCCTGAGATGGTAGAAGGAAGAGCGAACAAGAGAACTGACATGAGAATCCAGGGTGAGAGCTGGGTCAAAGGTCATGCCAAGATTCCTGACGGAAGGTTTGGTATGAGAAGCAAGCTGACCAAGACAGTCTCTGACTTTGGGAACCAGCTTGTCTGGGGCACAGATGAGGATCTCAGTCTTATCTTCATTCAGCTGAAGAAAGCTCCCAGCCATCCAGGTTTTGATAGAGTCTAAGCAGGTGTGTAACAGCTGCAGCTTAGACATCTCATGGGGCTTGAAGGAGATGTACAGTTGGATGTCATCTGCATAAAGATGGTAGGAGATTCCTTTGAAGGAGCTCAGGATGAGCTGAAGAGGAAGCAGATAGAGGAGGAAGAGCAGAGGCCCCAGCACAGAACCTTGTGGGACACCATGTGTAAGGGAGGTGGTGGAGGACCTAAACTTGGAGACGGCCACAGAAAAGGAGCGCTCAGAGAGATAAGAGGAAAACCACTCCAGAGCAGTTCCTGATAGGCCTACCCAGTTTCTCAGCCTCTCCAGTAGCAGGTGATGGTCAACAGTGTCAAAGGCTGCAGTCAGGTCCAGCAGGACCAGAACAGAACAGTCCCCTGCATCACTGTGAGTCAGAAGGTCATTAGAGACCCTAAGAAGAGCTGTTTCAGTAGAATGAGCTCTACGAAAACCTGTCTGGAAGCTATCATAGATGTTATGTTCATCTGCAGCTGTGAGTTGTTTAGCCACAACCTTTTCCAAGATCTTGGAGATGAACGGAAGTTTAGAGATGGGTCTGAAGCTGCTATGGAGAGAGGGGTCGAGACTCGTTTTTTTTTAAGAAGCGGGTGGATTACAGCGTTCTTAAAGTAAGCAGGGACCTGACCAGAAACCAGAGAAGCATTAATTATAGAGAGCATGCTGGGACCGATGGACTGAAAAGCACTTTTAAACAAAGATGAGGGTAAGATGTCGAGGGGGCATGCAGAGGTCATCATAGAGTTAACTAGTTTGGTTAGCTTAGGCAAAGGAACAGGAGCAAAGCTATCTAGGATGATGGGCCTGGTTGGAGTTGGGAGAGGCAGAGATAAGGCTGAAGGAGAGATGCTAGATCTAACCTTATTGACTTTGTCCACAAAGAAAGACAGAAAGTTCTCACAGTCTGTAACAGAGTGGATGGAGGCTGTAGGAGAGGCAGGAGAGACGATGCTACTGATGGTGTTAAACAGCACCTTGGGGTTCCCTTTGCTCTGGGACACCAGGTTGGAGAAATAGGAAACCCTAGCATCTCTGACTGCAGAGTTAAAGGATGTCAGAAGATCCTTTAGGTGCAGCAGATGGACGTGGAGATGGGTTTTCTTCCACAAACGCTCAATTTTTCTGCATCGGCGCTTTAGGCTGTGAAGGCTGTCATTAAACCAGGGAGTAGGGTTCACTGCAGGAACTGATCTGGTTCTGACAGGACAGATGTTGTCTAGATTCGTCAGGCTCTGAAGATGCATTTTCAGGAAAGCTTCCATCCACTCACGTTGAAAAATCAGCTGTGAGCATGGTTCAATCGACCAAATGTTAAAATGTATAGTTTAATCAAATTTAATTTAGTTTTCATTCCACAATGAACTTTTTTTAAAGTTTCCTGGAGCAGTGCGTGCAGAAGCTTTATCTGTTGCATGGACTTTTGTGTAGAACAATTCCAAAAATTACATCAATATTACATTTAAATTGCTTTTTAAAATTCAAAACGTCCAAGATTTTCATTTTTCTTAAGCTTAATGACACCCTATCTTCCATTTTCTTCCACATAGACGTTGTGTATGCGCATCTTAGTACAAGACTGCCATCTACCTGAAAAATGTGGTAATCACATGAGTGAATATGAGATAATTCTGACATAGTAAACTTTAAAACTTATTCAAATATGAGACCAAAATTTTCCCCAGGATCTTTATGTCTCATCATGTCCTCTGAAAAAAAACATTACTTAGATGAACCAAAGAAAAACCACGAATATCTCAGCTGTAGTACTCTGACTGAGACACAGGGAGAGCTGGTGTGACATCTCTATAGAAAAAATAGATTTAAGAGTTGATGGATAGGAGAGCAGTTTTTAAAACACATACAAGAGATGCACTGTAATTAAAGAAAATCTAAACTTTATATCAAGGAGCTATCCTGGAGTTTGCACTCTCCAGAAAAATTCAATGAATCAGTATTCTTGATCTGAGAGATAAGGCGTCTAAAAAGTTGTTTACATTGAGGACATGACAAATCAGAAACAAACTTTATAAGGCAGAGTTTGTTCAAAACTGAATTATTACTCATTATTTTTATTTAAATCTGTCTCAAGTCGTGTATAAGCTTGACTTGTATCAATAGTCAACAGATCCCGTGCTCCTGAGCTCATGCCACCAATGCTTCTTTGTTAGAAGGTTCAAATCAGGGTTAATCACAAAGCAGGAAAATACAGGAAAAAAAAAAAGTTGGTTAAATATAGAAAGGATTTAACACTGCTTAACTTACATGCATTGTGTCCAATTATATAATAATTTTAACCCTTTGAAGGGAACTTATTAAAATACTCAGATAATGCAGTTTCGTCCCTTGAATGATATTGGTTGTGTTTAAAATATTTTCCCCTTTATATTTCTTTTTTCTTATTTTAGTACTTTTTAATAATCATGTTTTAATTCATCTTTTGATTAAAAAATATATTTTATTTTTACATTTTTGCTTTTGTTTGTTTGTTTCTTCTTCTTTATTTTGTTTATTTTATTTTATTTTACTTTTTTGTCTTTTTCCCAAAGTTACTAAAGTTGTCTCAAAGTAGTGCTCTCTGAGGTATCAGACACACCCATCAGCTGTGGTTTCAAAACTACTCCTCAATAAGTTTCAAACCTTTCTGCCACTGAATGGGAAGTGCAAGCAGACTTTCTGTTTCCATGGTAACACAAATCAGATGATGGAGGAGGGTGAGTGAGCTGATGTCCAAGGAGGTGTGGCTGATGTGAGACCATGAGATGAAACAATGGCCGGAAAAGACTGGCCATCTGCAATCTTGACTGCTGTATCTGTCCTTTTTTTCAGGCTAATACACACACACACACACACACACACACACACAAACACACACACACACACACACACACACACACACAAACACACACACACACACACAAACACACACACACACACACACACACACACACACACACACACACACGCACGCACACGCACACACACACACACACACACACACACACACACACACACTCACACACATCATCTTTAAGGCAGCTAGGAGGCTTATAGGAACAAAAACAGGATGTTAGATGGAATTTATCTGTCCAGGAGGAATCTCTTTTTGTACAGCAGCTGCAGACAGTCACAATGCGGGCGGTGGAGCTGGTAAATCACTCAGGGTTTTCAAGTATGTTAGGAATGAGATGTTTGCTTTGCAGGTTGGTACTCTTGGTATTATGAATGTGTCATTACAATGAGTGATTTATGCTCTAGTAATGCAACACCTGAAACTACAGACGACAACAATTTTCTTAAGAACTCTGAACATTATTGCAACAATTGTAAGGAGACAATGCTTTTATACAGATGGTGTTGAAATACAATTTGCTAAGAATAAGGTGTCACTTGTGTTTTACTTTGAAACAAAATACCTCATTAACCCATGTGGACCATGTGTGCAAATTTTATTTATCATCCCAGTCCACTCAGAAAGAGCTCAAAACAGTCTTTCTGGATTGTATGAAAAAGTGTTACATTTATATAACAGTATTTTTGGAACGTGATGAAAACAAGATTTAACTAAAATAAAATAAATGGGCATAATGAAAAGTAAGTCCTTAAATAACAACAGGGATGTTCATGGGCCTTTAATGTTTTCTCTACTGTTTTCATTGTACTTTCTGCCACTGGAAAAAATCCAATGTAAACATGGGATTTCATTATATGCCGATGATTGCCATCTTCACCTCCCTTATCAATCGGGCTACTTCTCAACTGACTTGGTGAAATTAAGCCATGGTTTTCTAAATTTTTTGTTTTATTTTATTTGAATGAAAATAAAACTGTAGCTATTCACCGAAGACCTCTTATGTTGAATTATATAAATGGAAACCGTATTCCCTTGCCCGGACGTGGGTCACCGGAGTCCCACTCTGGAGCCAGGCCTGGAGGTGGGGTACGTTGGCGAGTGCCTGGTGGCGGGGCTTTCACCCATAGAGCCCGGTCGGGCACAGCCCGAAGAGGAAACGTGGGTCCCCTTCCCATGGGCTCACCACTCGTGGGAGGGGCCAAAGAGGTCAGGTGCAGTGTATGACGGGTGGTAGTCAAGGGCAGGGACCTTGGCGGTCTGATCCTCGGCTACAGAAGCTGGCTCTTGGCACATGGAATGTCACCTCTCTGGTGGGGAAGGAGCCTGAGTTGGTGTGTGAAGTTGAGAGGTTCTGACTAGAAATTGTCTGACTCACCTAAACGCATGGCTCTGGCTCTGGAACCAGTTTCCTTGAGAGGGGTTGGACTTTCTACCACTCTGGAGTTGCTCCCACTGAGAGGAGCTGAGGAAGGGTGGGCATACTAGTTGCCCCCCATCTTGGTGCCTGTACGTTGGGGTTTACCCCAGTGAATGAGAGGGTAGCCTCCCTTCACCTACGTGTGGGGGGACAGGTTCTGACTGTGGTCTGTGTTTATGCACCAAACTACAGTTCAGACTACCCACCCTTTTTGGAGACCTTGGAAGGGGTGCTGGAAAGCGCTCCTTCCGGTGACTCCCTCGTTCTGCTGGGGGACTTAAATGCTCACGTGGGCAACGACACGTCATCTGCCCCTTCCTTCATGTGCCTCCTGGTGTTCTCCATCCCACTCTAGATTCCCTTTTGTGTCTCTTAGCGCCCTCATGTGTCCTTTGTCTGCATCTCAGTTAGGTGTCTTGTGTTGTAGGCATTAAAGTCAATTCCTCCCAGGTCCTGTGTCATTCATTCATCCCCAGCCCTCCGGGTCTTCCTTCACGTTCTGTAACTCCAGCCTCTTGGTCCACAGTTCATGGTATGTGTGTACCGTAAATCCTCTAATGCAGGCCCGGGACGGTATTTGACTCAAGCTTATCAAGCTCCAGGCCTTTATTGGAAGGAGGACCAGAATTAGAGGCAGGCCTCTATTTCTATTTGAGCAAAATGAACTAATGGTCCGCTGGAGTTTTTGACAATTAAAATTGCGCCCACATTTTCAAAGTTAAACACATTTCGTTTAACAACGGTAGTTTCTGCTTCAGCCCTCTCCCCCTGCGCAGCGGCCGCAAACTCACTGATGCGCCTGCAGCCTCTCGGAGTTCCTGCTGCTCTAAACATTAAAATAATTATTTCATTTTCTGTTCCTCACTTCTGATTACCTTCAGTGGTATCTGTTTGTTGCAACCAGCAGGTACAAAAACTAACTTGTTTTTATTTGACTATTTTTCTGTCCTGCCTGTTTATTATCTTCCTGCATTTCCTCTCAATCCTAAAGAGAAACTGCTACCTGGGTTCATATATATTCACCTCATGAGTTACCTTTGAACTGCAGTTCTAAAAGATCTACCGAACGCAAAAACAGAGGAGTGCTCGCTGCTTGCCGGCCACGGGAGGCAACACGCTGTGCCAGAGCGTTGGTACTGACACCCGCCGTAAAACGGACATTTAACCAAATTGTGACGTTTACCCTCTTGCAATTTAACATTCCCCTCACCCCCATCCTAACCTTAACCAGCTTGCGCATGCAAAGCTCTGATTGTTGACGCGCTCCAGACATCTGCGTCTTGAGCACGGCCACAGTAACATCATCAAATCAGGTGTCGCCACCTCAAAAACTAATTTAACATGCGATCATTCATGTCGGCTCATTTCCTTTTATGTTTTTTGTTTTTTTATTCTTTTATTTGTGCCTGATGCATTTCGCTGCTGTGGATCGGGGCGCATCACCTGTCACCTGCTGACAGCAGGCTGCTGTCTTTTCCGAGGGCTGCATCTTGCCGGTCATTATCACGTGACAGCGACTAGTCGATGACAGGCATAAAAAGTCACTATAGAGCGGTGAAGTCGACTAGTGACTAGTTCATACAACCCCTGCTACTGCTCCCCAGTGTTCTGCAGCATAACCAGCACGTTCGCTTTGAACTTGATATCAAATTTTTGCCTCCTCGTCGTCTCCGCACGGTTAAAGTTACCCTCGCGGTCTATCACTGGCAAATCAAAAGTGAGACGGATGACACAACAGCCCCCCGTACTTGCTTGTTACCACATTCCACCCGACCACAACAAAAAAACGGCCATTATTCACCTCCGCCGACTCCGACACCGGCCAAAAAATGATACCCAGCAGTTAATTAAATACAGGCTAATATTAGAGGGCGACGGTGGCACAGGAGTTAAGTGCTCGCTCCGTAATCGGAAGGTTGCAGGTTCGAGCCCCGCTCAGTCTGTCGCTGTCGTTGTGTCCTTGGGCAAGACACTTAACCCACGTTGCCTGCTGGTGGTGGTCGGAGGGACCGGTGGCGCCAGTGCTCGGCAGCCTCGCCTCTGTCAGTGCGCCCCAGGGCAGCTGTGGCTACATTGTAGCTCATCCCCACCAGTGTGTGAATGTGTGTGTGAATGGGTGAATGACTGATTGTGTTGTAAAGCGCCTTGGGGGGTTTCAAGAACTCTAGAAGGCGCTATATCAAATACAGGCCATTTACCATTTAGAGGATTTACGGTATGTGTTTGTGTGAGTCCTTCCCTTAGTCTTAGGTTTAGTTTTAGGTTTAAGATTATCTGCCCTCCATTGGTTCTGTTTCCCCCATTTAGGTAATTTGTGTCACCTGCCTTCCCTCCAGCCCTCACTCCACACACCTGCTTACTGTTTCCTTAATTGTTCTCCCTGTGTATTTAAGCCCTGTCTTGTCTCTGTTTGGTGTCGGTCCATTGTTTGTAATTCTGTCAGTCTCGTCTTGGATTACTAGTGTTCTTGGTCTTCTCGTGTCTCGAGTGTTTTTGGATCTCCAGATCATTATCTGGACTTTTGGATTTTGGCTTCCAGCCTTTGGACTTATTTTTGTTCTCCTTAAAATAAAGGATTTTCTTATTCATCATCTCTGCCTCGTGTCATCCTGGGTACTGCATTTTGGGTCCTAACAACCTCCTCCTTGCTCTCAACGTGACACGACAGTGAGACCTGGAGAGGTGTGGTTGGGAGGAACGGCCCCCTGATCTGAATTTGAGTGGTGTTTTGTTATTGGACTTCTGTGCCAGTCATGGATTGTCCATAATGAACACCATGTTCAGACATAAAGGTGTCCATATGTGCTCTTGGCACCAGGATACCTTAGGCCGCAGCTCGATGATCGACTTTGTTGTTTCTTCTGACCTGCGGCCGCATGTCTTGGACACTCTGGTCAAGAGAGGGGCGGAGCTGTCAACTGACCACTACCTGGTGGTGAGTTGGCTCAGATGGTGGGGGAGGATGCCGGTCAGACCAGCCAGGCCCAAATGTATCGCGAGGGTCTGCTGGGAACATCTGGCAGACTCTCCTGTCAGAAGGAGCTTCAATTCCCACCTCCGACAGAACTTCCAAAATGTTCTGGGGGAGGTGGGGGACATTAAATCTGAATGGACCCTGTTCCGTGCCTCCATTGTTGAGGCGGCTGACCTGAGCTGTGGTCGCAGGATCGTAGGTGCCTGTCGTGGTGGTAACCCCCGAACCCGCTGGTGGACATTGGCGGTTAGGGATGCTATCAAGCTGAAGAAAAAGTCTTATCAGGTCTTTTTAGCCTGTGGGGACTCCAGAGGCAGCTGACGGGTACCGGCAGTCCAAGCAGAACGCGGCTCGGGTGGTCGTCAAGGCAAAAACCCGGGCATGGGAGGAGTTCGGTGAGACCATGGAGCAAGACTTCCGTACGTCTTCGAGGAGATTCTGGTCCACCATCCGGCGCCTCGGGGTGGGGGGGAGCAGTGCGCTACCAACACTATCTATAGTGGGGACGGTGTGCTGCTGACCTCTACTCAGGACAATGTGGATCGGTGGGCAGAATACTTCTAAGACCTCCTCGATCCCACCGACGCGTCTTCCAGTGAGGAAGCAGAGTCTGGGGACTTCGGGTTGGCCTCTCAAATCTCTGGTGCTGAGGTCACTGAGGTGGTTAAAAAGCTCCTCTGTGGCAAGGCTCCAGGGGTGGATGAGATCTGCCCGGAGTTCCTTAAGGCTCTGGATGTTGTGGGGCTGTGTTGGCTGACACGGCTCTGCAATATTGCGTGGACATCGGGGGCAGTCCCACTGGACTGGCAGACCGGGGTGGTGGTCCCCTTATTTAAAAAGGGGGGCCGCAGGGTGTGTTCCAACTACAGCGGGATCACACTCCTGAGCCTTCCTGGTAAGGTCTATTCGGGGGTTCTGGAGAGGAGGGTCCGTCGGATTGTTGAACCTCAGATTCAGGAGGAGCAATGTGGTTTTCGTCCTGGCCGTGGAACACTGGACCAGCTCTATACCCTTAGGGGGATCCTGGAGGATGAGTGGGAATTTGCCCAACCAGTTTATATGTGTTTTGTGGATTTGGAGAAGGCGTTTGACCGCGTCCCTCGGGGGGCCCTGTGGGGGGTACTCCGGGAGTATGGGGTACCAGGCCCTCTGATATGGGCTGTTAGGTCCCTTTATGACCGGTGTCAGAGCTTGGTCCGCATTGCCAGCAGTAAGTTGGGCTCATTCCCAGTGAGAGTTGGACTCTGCCAAGGCTGCCCTTTGTCACCGAATCTGTTCATAACCTTTATGGACAGGATTTCTAGGTGCAGCCAAGGTGTGGAGGACATCCGTTTCGGTGGCCTGAGGATCAGGTCCCTTTTTTTTTCAGATTATGTGGTCCTGTTGGCTTCATCAGAACGTGATCTTCAGCCTTCGCTGGAGCGGTTCGTAGCCGAGTTTGAAGCAGCTGGGATGAGAATCAGCTCCTCTAAATCTGAGACCATGGTCTTGATTCGGAAAAGGGTAGAATGCCTTCTCCGGGTCAGGGAGGAGGTCCTGCCCCAAGTGGAGGAGTTTAAGTATCTCGGGGTCTTGTTCACCAGTGAGGGAAAACTGGAGCGTGAGATCGATAGGCAGATTGGTGCTGCATCTGCAATGATGCGGGCGTTGTACCGGTCTGTCGTGGTGAAGAGAGAGCTGAGTCAGAAGGCGAAGCTCTCGATTTACCGGTCAATCTACGTTCTTACCCTCACCTATGGTCATGAGCTTTGGGTAGTGACTGAAAGAACGAGATTGTGGGTACAAGTGGCCGAAATGAGTTTTTTCTGAAGAGTGGCTGGGCTCTCCCTTAGAGATAGGGTGCAAAATTTGGTCATTCGGGAGGGGCTCGCAGTAGACCCTCTGCTTCTCCACATAAAAAGGAGCCAGTTGAGGTGGCTCGGGCATCTGGTCAGGATGCCTTCTGGACGCCTCCCTGGTGAGGTTTTCCAGGCACGTCCAACAGGGAGGAGACCTAAAGGTAGACCCAGGACATGTTGGAGGGACTATGTCTCTCACCTGGCCAGGGAACGCCTTGGAATTCCCCCGGAGGAGTTGGCTCAAGTGGCTGAGGAGAGGGAAGTCTGGGCCTCTCGCCTTAGGCTACTTCCCCTGCAACCCGACTCTGGATAAGCGGATGAAAATGGATGGATGGATGGATGGATGGATGGATGGATGGATGGATGGATGGATGGAGCTATTTGGTCCCAATCGTTCCTCTGGTACTCCATGTTTAGAATTTGTGATCCTGACCAATCATCTGAAGCATTTAGTCACAAATCTTAGGGTTAAAATGTATATAAAATTTTGGAATGGTACAGTATGGCATTCAATGGTACAGCATGGTATGGCATGCTATGGTATAGCATGGTATGGTATGGTATGGTATGGTATGGTATGGTATGGAATGGAATGGTATGGTATAGAATGGCATTTTAATGTATGATATGGTATGGTATGGTATGGTATGGTATGGTATGGTATGGTGTGGTGTGGTATGGTATGGTACATCCATCCATCCATCCATCTATCCATCCATCCATCCATCCATCCATTTTCATCTGCTTAGCCGGAGTCGGGCCGCGGGGGCAGTAGCCTAAGTTGAGAGGCCCAGACTTTCCTCTCCCCAGCCACTTGGGCCAGCTCTTCCGGGGGAATCCCAAGGCGTTCCCTGGCCAGGTGAGAGACATAGTCCCTCCAACATGTCCTGGGTCTCCCTTTAGGCCTCCCAGTTGGACGTGCCTGGAAAACCTCACCGGGGAGGTGTCCAAGAGACATCCTGACCAAAAGCCCAAGCCATCTCAACTGGCTCCTCTCGATGTGGAGAAGCAGTGAATCTACTTCGAGCCCCTCCTGGATGACTGAGCTTCTCAACCTATCTCTAAGGGAGAGCCCAGCCACTCTGTGGAGAAAACTCATTTCGGCCGCTTGTATCCGCGATCTCGTTCTTTCGGTCACTACCCAAAGCTCATGGTATAGAATGGTATTTTAAGGTATGGTAGGGCATGCTTTGGTATGGTGCGGTACAATATGGCATGTTAGGGTACGGTACGGAACAGTACAGTATGGTATGGTATGGTATGGTATGGTATGGTATGGTATGGTATGGTACTATATGTTATGTTATGTTATGTTATGTTATGTTATGTTATGTTATGTTATGTTATGTTATACTATGGAATGTTATGGTGTGGTATGGTAAGTTGAAGCCAACAAATGAATCACACATATCTTTGTTTTTGATCATTTAAAAAGACTTGCGCTTGTAATGCACCTTTCTGAGTCAGAGGACTCCAAAGTGCTGTTCACTACAGTTTCATTCATTTATTAACACACACACTCACACCCTGGTAGTGATGAGCTATATTGTAGACACAGTTCTCCTGGGGCACACTGACAGATTTGAGGCTCTCCAAGCACAGACGCCACCTGTCCCTTCAACATCTACCAGCAGGCAAGTTGGATTAATTGACTTGCCCAAGGACACAACAGCAGCCTTATCTGGCAGGAGCCAGGGTCGAACCTTCAACCTGCTAGTTCCTGGGAAGGTTTGAGTTCTTGCATCTTTTTTGTTGTCCTTTCAAGCTGTGTTATTACAAAAATTTTAACCTAAGCTGCAGTTACTGGAAAATCCTGTAAATTCTGTTGCCTCTTGAGTTGTGAGTGTTGCACTTTTTGATGTCCCAGAGAACTTCTCCACAGTGTATTGTTTCCTTTCCCTTCTAAAACAAGTTAGCCGGTTTCAAACTTTTATTTTCTGCATGAGTAGATGTGACACAAAAAAGTGCAAAAGGTTTTTGGAAACTGATGCTTCGCAGTAAAGTTATTCTCACAGCCTTCCCGGTTGTGTAATCAATTGTTTTAGTTACTTTTCTACACAGTAACTGACACAAAGCTACTTAGGTCAAGCTGCCAGAGGGCATGCAAATAGTTTAATTTTACAGTAAAATGCTTCAGCCTATCAGTCAAGAAGACAATATAATCAGGACGGCATTTGTTTAAGCTGAGCTGTATGTGCTCTACATAGGATTTTCATTTGATAAGTGGTTTAAAATTGTGCACAATATTCTTGGCAATTGTCTCCTGAATCTATTGTTGGCAAAGTCAATAAAACACAAGTGCAGATTTTTGTAGGATTTTGAAGTTAAATTGCCTACTACATCGATTAGTGTAGATCAGCTTACAGAAGAAAAAAACTCAAACTTTGTGTCTCAAACATTTGAAGACTTAAAGATTTACAGAAATTATTTAAATTAGCTTTTAAACCAGATACGATGTGGTTGCATTTAGTTAAAATGTTCATGGCAGTTTTTACTTTTGGTAAATGAAAATGTGGACACATTGCCTAAATATTAAAAAAAAATCCTAATCAATGTATTTGTTTCATTTTGCTATTCTACGTTAACCACAAATTTTGTGTAAGGACTAGATAGACCTTGTTTTTAAATTTCAAATACTTGAATAAACAAACAAATAAATAAACACCTCAAGGTGACAATTTTTGCAAAAATCTTATTTTCTTTTTATTTGTCATGCTCTGGTAAGTTTTTAAACTGTGTTTTAAAGCTGCTCTTCTTTAGATAATATTCTAGAAATCTAGACAAACTGTAGCAGAAGCTAAATTATTTTGCACTGTATGTCGGTCTAGCCACACTCCATTGGAACCTTTGCAGCTCTGACCAGTCTGGTGGTATGCCAACCACAGCACTCTAATGGTTTGGTGGGCCAATCACAGCACTCTATCAGTTTTGTGTGCGGGATGTTACTGCGACTGAGTGAAACTTAGGTGGAGATGGCTCTTTTGGGACAGCAGTATCTCGGGAGGTAGAGCAGGCTGTCCAGTAATTGAAAGGGTGCAGGTTTGATTCCAGTTCTGACCAAATAATGCTGCTGTTGTGTCCTTGGGAAAGACACCTAACCCGCCTTGCTGCTTGGTCAGAGGTACTGGTGGTGCCAGTGTTTGGCATGTCTCGCCTCTGACAGTGCGCCCCAGGGCAGCTGTGGCTACATCATAGCTCATCTCCACCAGCATGTGAATGTGTGTGTGAATGGGTGAGTGACTGATTGTGTTGTGAAGCATCTTGGGGGGTTGTAGAACCCTAAGAAGAAGCTATACAAATACAGACCATTTACCATTTAGAAACGGCTTGGCATCAACTTTGGTCTGTTTAGACTTGGGCTTTTCTTTGAGTCAAAAGCAGCTAGAGGTACTTAAGTCTTTTGTTTAGACAAAAGATGTGTTTGGCGGTTTGCCCCATTGACTGACATCTATAGGGAGCCTAAGTCACGCCCATCCTCTTCCGGACCATGGGTTCCTGGAAGAACACAAATATGAATGCAAGTCATTGGGGCTAAAACCATGTATTGTGCGTGAATTTTAAAGACACATTCTGATGCTAAAAAGGAGCTAATTATTGAACAGGGAGAAATGTTATTTTAGGTTTTGTGTGAAAATATGTCCAGGACTACTCTGGACTAACCCTAGCCCATCACCAAGTTGAAGTCATCAAACCAGAAACAGAGAAATACAGAGAAAAATGGCTGCAAGTTCAGCGAACTTCAGATTCTTCCTTCAAGACCATAAATATGGCACTTTGGTAAGTAATAGCTATGCTGGGCAGAGAAGATTCCACTGTGACGTACCAACTTCTGATTTGTAGCCATGCTAATTATGAACATTTACAAGCTTATAAATCTCAAAGTATGTGACTGGCGTGGTCAAAACACACATCATTGCTTTCCATTTGATTTGAAGTACAACTTGTGCGATCCAGCCATGGATTAGAAAGTAGCTCTTTTAGCCTCGTTGACATGCAGTAATATTTTCATTCTTCTGGGGACCCATGAGCCGACCGGAAAAGGAGGAGATATAGACTCCCTATAACCGTGAGTTGTCCAAAGTGAGTTGCAGAGACAGTTTGAAAGACAACTGTAGATCCTGCCCCACGACTGAGAGCTGCCTATGGGTCATGGCCAGACATGGATGGCTTGTCAGGCGAGGTAAATAATGTATCTTCTCAAATGCCCACATATTTAGGCATAATATAAGTCAACAAAAATTAGTGTTAAACAACAAAGAAATGATGAATTATAAACTTAAATCGAGTTTTAGTTATTCTTCTTTGTCATATGAAGAGTGAAAATCCTGGCCTCCAATAAAGAATCCTTCCAATTTTGAAAACCTCCAGGCCTATTTAAAGGAAATGACTATATAGATGCATTTTAAATGCCTCTCTAATTATTCACAATTATACAAAAAACATTTCAGAAAAAATGATGGACATTGACCTTCTGGCTTTGAAGAATTTGATTTTATGTAAAAAACCAGACTAGAGAGAGAGACTAGAGAGAGAGAGAGAGAGAGAGAGAGAGAGAGAGAGAGAGAGAGAGAGAGAGAGAGAGAGAGAGAGAGAGAGAGACCCGTGAAGCTCAACGTAGTGACGTCAGCCACAACATGAGATGTTGGCGTCCAGCAGCAGGTTTTCTCATCCCGTTTGATCTCCATCTGCTTGTTGACAGTCTTCACAGCAGGAGTCACCACTGTTGCTTTTGCTCCACATGGAAAAAAGTTCACTACACGCTCAGTCGAGCCGTCGCTCACCGGTGGCTTCGATGGGGATTTTCCAGGTAAGTAAACAAAATGTGCAAATTTAGTTCTCATTTAGATAACCCAACTCCAGCCCTTTGTTTAAGCCGGTGAGCTATGATTGTTTAAGAATAGATACTATCATGAAGAAGACATTGAAAATCGCATTGTTTGCGCATTTACCAGGTTAATATGTAATTTCCCTTTTGACTTGGTACTAGGTAAGCATCGCTGGTTGCTAAGGTGCCAGGAGCGGTTGCTATGGGTGTAATCTTTGTGCTTGCACGTGCGGCTTTGCTCTGGTGAGCGGGCTCAGCCGCTCATTAACCTAAAGCCGGTCAAAGACGTGACTTTCTCTCATTGTGCACGCTTGACATCAGCTGGCTGTTGGAACTCTTTTGTGGAATATTTCATACAAATATAGGCAGTAAAATAATTCTTTACAGAAACCTATTTTATCTGAATGATTCTAAAATTAATTCAGGAATAAGCCTAAATGTTTAGGTGAACCACTCAGATTTGCTTCTTTAGATATAACTTGATGTTTGGAGTTCATTCCAAATAATTAGGGTTTACCTTTATTTAATTAAATCAGATTTTGAATATTTAACTTTATGTTAGTTTTAGTTTATTGTTCTGCACTCAGTTCATCATGTGGCACATTGCAACAAAGAAAAGGTTTGATACTTGATTGAATATGATTATTTACAGGTCCTTTAATCCCTTAATACTAAAATCATTAGATCGATGTTGAATACTATTGTTGGCCGAGTCTTGTGCTGTATGGAATTTGTGTGTGTGTGTGTGTGTGTGTGCGCGTGTGTGTGTGTGTGTGTGTGTGTGTGTGTGTGTGTGTGTGTGTGTGTGTGTGTGTGTGTGTGTGTGTGTGTGTGTGTGTGTGTGTTGTAAGAATTGCTTTAATACCAATAAGCAAGTTAAAAGTGTGTTTAGATTTTTTTCCCTTCAGCTTCTTTGCAAGTGTTTACATCCCCAGTGGAAATGGTAAATATGAGTATAACTGACACACAAATGTGTCATCTATGCAGCTAGCAGGAACTAGAATTAACTAACTAATCCTACCTTGTAATAATTGTATAATAGTCTTGCCAAAGGGTGTGTGTTTGAAATCAAAATACAATAGTCCGTGTAAAGCGCCGTGGCTGTAATCCACTTTAAGCCCATATGGCACGAGAGGAGAATGTTTTCCAGCTGTCTATTCAGCTTAAGGCAATCAGCGTCTGTGAAACATTAAAGGACTGTCTTTGCCCTGATACATTCTTTTGTTTTGATTTATGCAAAGAACAAATGCTGCTAGAAAAAGGAATTTAAAATAAATTTGTCACAATGCTAAGGATGAAGATAGTGTGTTATGGATCAAGAACACAAGTGCACTTTCAAAGGCGATGAGGAAGTAAAACAGGAAGTAAGGTGCAGAAGGAAATGTGTGTGTTAACATGCATCAACCATGACTGTAGAGTTTTAGTCTGAACTATCACTCATGCTGCTTAGTTAGCCAATGTTGATACAGGTCTATATGTGATGGGATTTAGTGACAGAGATGCGGTCAAGGAAGTTATTTTGTGTTGATCTTGAAGATGAATGATGGCACACAGTCGGTCCTGTTCTGTTCATCTGCCCAGACTCTAGTGATCGGTGTAGGTTTTTAGAAGAGCGGGCTCAAACTTGCTTTTACTGCCTGCTTTTTAGTGTTGAAACCAAAGAGATAATCAAATAGGACTAATTTGAAATGTCAGGAAAGTAAAAGAAGAACTTGACGTCTCATTGTCTGTTCTAAAGAGGAGATGCTATGACTCCAAAGGTGGTTATTATCTTTCTGAACCAACCTGGCCTGTTTAGTTTTGATACCGATCATTGTCTCATGAACAACAAATCTCCGCTGAGCCATGAAAAGGAGTTCTCTTTTTTACTGGCGATGTCTAGAGAAAAAAGGCTGAATTTGTTTGTCAGTAAAGTTAAAAAGTTTTGTGTTCATTTCACAGTAAGATTTTTTATGAGGTTGTTTTCTTTACACGCTCAAATATTCTACATATTTTTCTTCGGCTCAGTTATCTTCCGTGCTTTCAGAACTAGTTATACTACATCGTCGAGATGAATGCATGTGCCAAGCAAAAATAGTGACGAGAATACACACTCACTTCACAGTAAGCGTGATCCAGCAGGTGACTCACGTGTGTATGCAGGCATTCAGAGTATTACAACCATTTTTTTACTAAACGGCCTGGTTTGTAAACTGGAAATTCACAACATCTCATCTGATTATATTTTCATGGTGGTCCTTAGATGAAAAATCGGTTTGCATCAGCTGCATGGATTTCATCACTATCATCATGACAGATTTTCTCATGTTTCTGTTCCACGTGCCGTTGTGTTTGTGTGCCTGAACATGTTTCCAAGCTAACGCTTTGTTGTTGTGGGGGACGTTTGGTTATCGTTCTTCACTGATTACTTGTCAGTCAGACCATCTGGAGATGCTGAGAGGTCATCCTTCCTCCTTTTTCAACCACATTTAACCCACTCTGTAACTGTTTGAGCTCTCCTCTCCCATCCCTCCCCCTTCTCCTCACAGCGGCTCAGTGCCCTGCTTGCCAAAAGGATGATGAGCAGGGGCACGAGGCTGAGCAGGCTATCACATGCCATCTGGAAGGTCAGGTGAAGATGTGCCCTCACGTTCTTCACTCTCCATTTCATTTGAACGTATTTGCGAGTTAAGAAGGATTGTCGGATGGGGTAGAAAGGGCTTACCTTGCCTGGAATGACCGTCAAGATGGTTCAAGAAATGGAAAAAGTACATGTTTGGACATTTTCACTTCCCACCAGTTAAAGTGGCTTTAATAGACATAATTACCACTTCCCACCTTGGGTTTATGATTTGGTCAATATGGTAAAAGCCAACAAGGGTTGAAATCTTTACTAATAGTCTAGAGACTGCAACCTAAAACTCTAGATGCTTGATCTAAACCAGCATACACAATGGAGGTTAAGGACCAAGAGTTTAGAGTGCATCATGGAGGGTTTGGTCTGGCTTGTGGACCTAGCTAAGTAGTAAATTAGTTTAAGTTGAAAGAGCTGAAGCGAAAGGCAAACTTCTAAGAGACGTCCCTGTGATCTGTGTAATCTGTGTTGATCTGGTTGTTGGCAAACCGATTGTAAGACGTTGATGGAAGTGTGCCAAAGTGCTGAGAGAGCACAGGCTGTTGACAATCCCACCAGATGCTTTACGATGTACAACAGAAAAGAAGTCTTAACTGTCCAAAACAATATGTGCTTTGACAGGCAACATCTTAAAGGTGTGGTTCACCGAAAAAAACTTTATTTTTATGATTATTACTAATAATAATCAGTCAGTCTGAGATTTTCATGCAGGCTGAATATGAAAAGAGTCTCCTACACCTATCTCCTGCATTAGCTTCTGATAGACAATAGAAACTTTAGGGTTTGAAAAGTCTGACAGATCTGCGTCACACTGTCACTTAACAATTATGGACTCACACATCTTGACAAAGAAGGCATTTGTTGGTTTAACGTCCGGCAAACAGCAGATAACGTCTTGGCTTGTAAAAGCTAACTAGTAGCATTAGCGACTCCACCACATGAGCAGAACTCCTCCAGGCTTGTGTTATTTGTGATGAAACAACATCAACATTGCAGAGCAAACAGAGTCAGTGATAGAGTCGTGCTGCTGTTATCCGATCTAAGACGAGATGTCCAAATATCAAGAAGAAGGCTCCAAATCCTGTCATCAGAAGCTGCTTTCTTCATTCAGGTGCATCTGAGCCCCCCTTTGTCATTACCAATTTCACAAAATTCATCTGAAATGGAAGAGTTTTCTTCAAGCTACACTGAAGTGGACGTGGTTGTCTCTGGACAAGAGGAACATATCGTAAACCATTTACAGTGGGTATGGAAAGGATGTCATGTTGAAAGATAAACCTTCAGTCCAGTCTGACATCCTGAGCCCTCTGGAAAAGGTTCTTGTCCAGGATGTCCCTGTACTTGGCTGCATTCATTGTGCATTGTATCTGCAGTATTTGATTGAATTTAAAGTTGAATCAGTTTATTTTAAAGGTAAAAGTGTTTCAGACCAGATATCTGCAGGGGTGCCCAAGCCTGGTTCTGGAGGGCCGCTATCCAGCAGGTTGTAATTTAAACCCTTTTCAACACACCTGAATTCAATCAGCAGGTGATTAACAGGCTTCTGTAGAGCCTGATGCACTGTTGCACAGGTGATTCAACCACTGAATCAAGTGTGTTGGAGCAGAGAAACCACAAAACCTGCTGGATACCGGCCCTCCAGGATTGGGCACCCCTGCTTAGAGTTACTGACAGAACACTTAAGGTCAGAAATCAAATTGCATGTGTCACACATCACTGAAGACAACAACAAAAACAGGCCTGCAGTTGCCATGTTCACTGATCCATCCGTTCTATCGCCATCTTTAGCTGTTAACCATGCACACAATAAGTTTTTCTCTGATTGTTCCAGCCCCAGTGACCAACTCAGCCACTCAGCTTCTCCCTCTCCAGCACTGCTGCAGACCTCTTTTCCTGCCCCAGGATGCAGTGTAGTGACATTCTTGCCAGCACAGGCAGACTGTCCTAATAAGTTTCGACGCTGAAGAGCTTACAAGGTAACAGCTTGCCAGGGAAAGGCAGCTGCTGTTTCCTACACTTCTCAGCTTTCTTGGGGGTGGGGGGACAACTGCAGGATGCCATGGGGGAAAAGTGGCTCTGCTGCCCTGCTGCTGCTCTGGGGCAAAGCTATCAGGCAGGCCAAAACCAGGTAGGATTAGACTTATGCTTGCTCTGCTTGGATTAACAGTTACTGCAGATTTTACTAGATTTAGAGATCACTCAGAGTTTTTTTATATTTTAATTAGATGAGACATATATTACATTTTTGCTTTTTGGAGATTATTATTTTTTTCATCTGTGTTTGACTCTCATTTAACAATGTACCTCCCCGGTCTTCTTTCTTCACGTAACAAATTCAACTGCACATGTAAGAAAATTGTCGCATTTTTTTAAACAAATGTCTTTTTCTGGAATCCATTTTTTTTTTTTGTGTGTGTTTTCTAGTTGATTAGTGTTTGCTACAGCTACAGCTGTTCGCTAAGGCTACCTGTGTTTTTTCTTTCTGTAACGAGAACGAACACAGACGACTTTATGTGTGTCCATTCTTCTCTGAGTGCATGGCTTCCTGTTGTGATTGCAAGATCTATTCAACTCAGAGCAATCCTAAACATGCTGACATTTTCAGCTGTGCTTTTTTAAAATTAGCTTGAAGCATGTGGTTTGTCTAGAAGCTGAGTTCTCTTTCTATAGTCTTATAAGGAGTGGAGCTAGCAAGGTAAACTAAGGCAGTTATTTTCATTAGGGAGAAGCCTGGGGGCGGGCTCAAGGGGTTTTGTGTCACTGCTGGTGATGTTTCTGGCATCATGATTTGGGTTATGAGTCTGATCCTTCTACTAAACACAAATTCATATTTCAGGGTGGTACTTTGATCCTGCATGGTTTTTAAGGTGCTTTAGTAAAGTTAAAGTCCCATTAGTCATCACACACTGGTGAAATTCATCTCTGCATCTGACCCATCCCTGTGGGGAGCGGTGAGCTGCAGCTGTGGCCTTGCTTAGGAACTATTTGTTGGTTTAAACCTCCAATCCAACCCCTTTTAGCTGAGTGTCAAGCAGGGAGGCATTGGGTCCCTTTGCTAAAATCTTCAGTATGATTTGAACCCTGATCTCCCAGTCCCAGACCACTGAGAACTAAAGATTTATCTAGCATTTTCCATGAGGATGGATCTCACCTCCCTCATCCTTGGGCCAGCTTGCCTCTCCAAACGACTGGCGGCACTGCGTAGGGATCAGCATATTGCCCAGGGATGCTTCAACGAGTGATGCATCAGCAGTCGGTTTGGATCTCACGACTTTCGGATCATGAGTCTAGTGATCTAACCTACATAGCCACAGAAATCTTTGGAGACACCAGGGATTGAACCTGGGTGTCATACATGCAAAGCATGCACTCTACCACTGAGCCACATCCCCTTCCACTATCAATAGAATTGGACTAATTTGGCTCTTAAAACTGCAGAGGTTAAAGTAACTGGTTAGGTGTTGGTAAGCGGCAGAGCTAGAAGCCCTTCCTTGGAATACTTATAAAGTTTTTATTGTAACAGACAGAACAAAGACATGATGTTTGAATTCATGTGTTTCTGTGACATTTGGCTGAACGCAAGGCTGTGCACCAAATTAGTCAAACTCCTTTAAAGGTTCCAGATCAAGCTATTTTATACCTTTAGGAGCAAAGGTAGGTACGGTTTATGAACAAATCTTACCAAGATATCCACTCTGGTACGGTGGAGATTGTCTGTGACATGACAGTCAGACTAAAACATTTATAACTGCAGCGATTAAATCAAACTCTTCAGATTAGCAACTCAGAGAAAGTGGGCGTTAGTGGCCTATACTTCCAGAGGAGGTGGGTTTCAGATCTGAGACTAGCTTCATGGGGAGGAGAAAGGTCCGATGACGTACTTCGTTTCCATCCTCATGTCTGCAGGTTTTTACCTCAGAATCAGAAAACTTGCAGCCGAGAAACGAAAATGCATGAATGCAGCCAAAAACGGGTTTGTGAGTCTTTTTCATGAGGACACAACAATATCACATGGCAAAAAGCTCCTATAAGTGGATCTTCCGTGATATGGCCCCTGTAAGTGTCTGTTTTTACATCATCAGTTGCACTGAATGTGACATGAAATAATGGAAATAAATACTAGTGAAAGTAGGTGAGATGGAGTGTGTGTGTGTGTGTGTGTGTGTGTGTGTGTGTGTGTGTGTGTGTGTGTGTGTGTGTGGCTGTGTGGGTGTGGGTGTGTGTGTGGGGGGGGGGGGGGTTACAGGACTGCTCACAGTCATTGTTGACAGACCAGTCACGCTTGTGAAACTTGAGAAACTTTCACCTTTTCATTTAAAAACTTCCCTATTTTGTTATCGCCATCTGTTTTTTTCCATTTTCTTACATGGGAGTTATCAGTTGTCCAGGTAGACAGAATTTTGTTTAGTCAGCTTTTATTTCTACCGTTCTACTCCGTTATTTATATGCAAAGACAGCTTTTGTTGAGCTTACGACATTCTTGTTAGAACCGGAGAGGCACTGGAAGTCTGTCACACACCTCGTTAGGGCGTGTCCCCTCAGAGCACGGGGGAGGGAACAGGTGAGAAAGGTTTTCATAGTAAGAGTGTCATCAAACTATTCTAAAAGCTTGCATCACTTCCTTTTACAGCTCAGAAAAATCTGAACGACTGACAGATTTAGCTCACTCTCACATGGGATCTAGCCACAGACTCTGAATAAAGCTGGTTTGTGTGCAGGACTGTAATTCTCTGATTCCTACAGCTGTGTGGAAATGGGAGGCAGGCAAGAGGTGGTGTTGGGCATGCAGTTTCAACAGTCCCCATTTATCCGTTTTAACCGGCATTCAGACTTTAATCCAATAATGCGGGGCAGGCGTTTGAAATCATCGAACTACAGGAAGAAGTCTGGGTAGGTGTTTTTACTAAATTCTGTTTTTAGCTTCATGGATGTTTTTGGTCAAGTCTGATTTGTTTGTTTTTAAAGTAAAGTTGAGTAGACGACGGACGGACGGCTTGTTGCTGGTTTACAGTTTAAGGTGTGTCGTCTGTTTTTCCTAAATTTGGTCTGATTGTGACTTTAAACATTTGCATTGTAGGATACTTGCTAAACTTCTGGTTTTATGTTGTTGGCACATGTCGGGTCTTTGCACTGTTGTCATGATCCAGTAAATGAATCTGTGCTCTTCTCATTTTCATATCCTTTCATCAGCAGGCTGAGATCTGATCTGGCATTGCTAACACTTTTCTACTCTTCCTCTTGAGTATTTGTTTGTGGAGCTGATGAAGGTCACTACCCTGCCTGGAGAATTATCCAAATCTTCAGGCAATCAAAATAAACGTTTATTCCATTGTTTAATAAATAAAATATTCATAAAACTTCATACATCACCTGTGGAAGACAAGATAATACAAAGTCAGTCATTTAAAGTTGAAATGATTGATTTATGTAAAGAGCATGTATAACTGACATTCAGCTGTTATCTAACAAGATGTCTGCTGGCAGGTTCCTAAGTGTGAGAAATTCTGCGGCTTTGTCTGTGAGGCATTCTGAATCTGCATTACTTTGAGTTTCCTGGCCTTCTAAAAATAATTTTAAATGTAGGAATCTTTTCATGGCTTATTTTCACGTCCGTATGAGTTAGAGACGGATACATTCAACCGATAGCAATTATTTTAAATGACTAAATTAAGGCAAAGATATTCAACAGACAGTGGTGTGTGTGTGTGTGTGTGTGTGTGTGTGTGTGTGTGTGTGTGTGTGTGTGTGTGTGTGTGTGTGTGTGTGTGTGTGTGTGTGTGTGTGTGTGTGTGTGTGTGTGTGTGTGTGTGTGTGTGTGTGTGTGTGTGTGTGTGTGTGTGTGTGTGTGTGTGTGTGTGTGAGTGAGAGAGCATGTTTGTTTCTCTGTTAGCAACACACCTCATGTTTACTTAGACATATTTGAATGAAACTCCCTGAACGTTCTGCTGTTGTGTCCTTGGGCAAGACACTTAGTCTGCCTGCTGGTGGTGGACAAGAGACCGGTGGCGCCAGTGCTCGGCAGCCTCGCCTCTGTCAGTGCGCCCCAGGGCAGCTGTGGCTACATCGTAGCTCGTCACCACCAGTGTGTGAATAACTGATTTTGTTGTGAAGAGTCTTGGGGGGGCTGTAGAACCCTAGAAGTCGCTATACATAAACATTTACAAAAGTTAACCTAATTCAAAATGGCTGCCACAGCTGATTGGCGTTGGCTAATACCAAATGACTAAAATGTACAGAGACTGAGCTAAAATGTTTTAGGGATTCATTTACACCTACTCGGACTGGTAGCGTGAAAACTTAATGTTGACCAAATGATTGTAACTTCGTCATTTCTAAGTTTAAGATATTCATTTATAGCCTCTATCCCACCAAAGAACGCTGATGCTGGGCTTTTCATTTATTCTGCGTTAATTTACACTCAGACAGATCTTACTCTTTTTTTCATAGTTGTGTTTGTTGTTTTCAACCGTTATGGTTTTGTTTCCATTGGAATAAACTGGATCAGCTGTTGGAATGTAATCATGCTGGTTCACAGAACTATGAAACATGGCAATGCTTTTTACACAATAAATTTGTTTGTTGTTGTCGGACTTACTTCATAGCTTTTTTAGAAAAATGACAGAGTTGTAAAACAAGGGCCGTGGTGTTCTTTCTGCAGCAGTAGCACACCTCGTTGTCCGCACTAAGGTTTATTTATCAAAGCCTTCTGTCCCTTTTCTGCATTATTCAGCTCTGATGTTTAAGCTGCAAACTCAACACATTTTCAAATTCAATTAGATTAAATCAGTTTGAGATGTTTTTGCAGTTATTTCTAAGTGTGATTAGAAAACCAAAAGTTGAATGATTCTACATAAGATTAATGGGAATAAAATTGCTCTTGTAAAAAAGACATATTCATACATTATTTTTCTTTTACATTGTACATTGATTAAAATAATAAACAGACCCGTGTGCCACGCTGTAAATGGTTATTTTGTTTTTTCTGGTTGTCACTTGACTTTAAACGACTTTCAGTAGAAACTCAGGATCTCATCAAACCCCCACCATAAAACTGGTTGAGCTCTTCTGATCAGATCTTGCTTCAGCTGACTTACAGTTGTTATGTTTATGGGAACATCTCGAAGCACAACGGAAGGAATGCTGGTTATTTTCTTGGCTTGGATACTTCCAGCACCTGTAGTTTTATTAGGCACCTTCTCTTTCTGCAATGACGACATCATCATTCCTCAGAAATGAATCTGGTGGTTTGTTTCTGTCTTTTTGAGATTTGCTGACTCAAAGAATGTGACTAAACCACTGTTGTGAGTCAACAGACCACTTCCTGTGCGTTTATGTGATCGCTGAAGTCACATTTTGGCCCTTTGACGTCTGCCAACTGAATGTGTCCCATTGTTAGCAGAGAAGCAGAGGGATCTGACACCTACTCAGGAAAAACAGACTACTTTTATCACCTGTGAGCACATAGAAAATGTATGATTTATTAGTCTAAAACTTTCAGTTGTACGTTTCAGATTGTATTGTTGGAGGGTTCTGTTATCAGAAATGTTTTGGTGGGTGGAGGGGGGCGTCATCCTAAAGATGTCATATTGTTACAGTGACACCCAGTGGCTGTTTTGGGTACTTTTCCTCCAGGTCCCATTTTCCAAGAACAATAGACCCCCCCCACCCCCTTTGTGTGTGCTCCCCATCTCTCTCCTCACACCGGTCCTCCCTTTATCCCGCTACTTTTGTCTCCATCTCTCCAAGCCGATTCATCCATCCATTCCCGCCTCCATCTTCATCGTTCCTTTGTGTCTTTGTGTTTCTGCTCATTTGTTTGCATGCATGCGTGTGATTTCTTTACGTGTGTGTATGTCTGCACCAGAGATCCCAGCCCCACCGAGATGAGCGTCGAGCCCTGGGCCAGCCCACAGGACCAGGCAGCCGCTGAGCACACTTACAGACCCCACTCGCTTCCCTCCCAGGACCAGGAGCAGGAGCGGCACCCCGATAAACAGTGTCTGGACTCCTTCTGGAATGAGGTTGAGACCATCCGACAGGGGAGTGGTGAAGCAGATCTTGACCACGGCAGAAGACACTCCAGAGAGTCAGAAGGTAATTAACACACACATCCAGTGTTGTTTCTTTAGGAATGGAAAGAAAGGAGAGAATTTGTGTCCTCAAATGCAACAGAGATCCTTCATTTCCTTGAAATGATTCATTCACCATGGCAGTATCTCAGGTTTCTCATGTGGCAAAGTACTCATCATCACCATAGCAACACAATCAAACACTAGAAGATTGAAGGATTATCAGGGGGAGCAGACAATGATGAATGCAGACTCGATCGGATGTTAATGTGGTTTTCAGCAGATTTTTTAAAAAGAATCAGAGGCACTACTTTGTATAAACAAGTCTTCTGTGTGAAAAGAAATGGTCTAATGTGTTTTTACTGGATTTAAAAAGCTTAATATTGATTATTGGATGTACAGGAGCCAGAGTCTGCATAGTCATAACTCCTGTAGTTGTAATAAAGTCTCTGATGTAATGCTGCTCCACCCAGGCTGGCTGGTGCAGCTCGTGTACTCTTGTTATGGGAGGGTTCCAATGGAATAAACACATTTTTATGTGATTGTCAGTGAGAAAAAAATGAGAGAATTTTTTTTCACCCAATACTTCTATAAAAGTTCATATCCTATGACTGGACTTTATGTTTTCTATTGTCATCTTTAAGCAAAGTGAAAAAGGTGATCATGTGAAGCTATAGTTGGCTCAAAATTAGAAGTAATCCAGTAATTCTAGATTATACTTGTAGAGTATTTTAACATTCATGATTTTTCTGCTCCTCTACACGATTCAGACGGAGACCAGGAGGAGCAGTGGCTAACAGATGCTGGATTATCAACCCTTATCAGCGAAGATGGCGAGGATGTAGACAAGGCGGTGCTTCTGTCCACTCTTACTCGGGCGCAGGCTCAAGCCGTCCAGCGTCGACTCGACTCCTACACGATATCTCGCCGTCAAAAGAACAAAACGCCACCACGTGACGTTCGAGACATCTTCGACTCTCCCATTTCTGCGGTTAGTATGAGGAAGTGTTGCACACAGAAAATGCCATTCTTGAGATTGTTCTGATGCCCCAGGTGTTTGTTTTTATCACTACAGATGACATTTTACATCACAGCACTTCAGTTTCCTCCTAGGAGATCCTGTTGGTTTGGGATGGAAAAAACATGTTTAAAAAAAATAAAAGAAACAGAAATAAAATGTCTTTTTCCCCAAGTGATGGCCAGAAATGAGTGAAGGACTTTCTGTTGTTTCCTACAGCAGGACTGACCTCCAACTATAAAAGCAAGTCCCACTTAAATGCCAGGCTTTGTCCCCGAGCTCTGCGTCTGTCAGGACACAGAAACGCAGCACCTCCGATCATTATCAGTGTCTTATCAGAGGAAACACCTTGTATTCCTGTGTGTGTTTGGTTAGAGGAAAAGAGGAAAACACACTTTATTCCCAGGAGTATTTAAGAAGTGATAATTTTTTTATAGCTGTTTTGATGGGAAGTTAACAGGCCTCCTTCTCTACAGACCTTGCTTCCAGAGCCTCATTGCAGTGACGACCTCAGTATGGCATCGGTTGCTAAATCTCCTCTTTCAGGTAGGAGTTGCTTCACCTGAATAAAAATTAAAGAGCAAGTTCACTGAGAAACCTTTTTTCACTTGTTATATTTGAATTAAATTCAGCGCTGGGCGGGGGAGCCTGCTCATCATCACCCCAGCAGAAAGGGGCGAACTCTAGGAACCGGTGATGGTTGTACCCATTGTGCAGCAGTACCGAGACCAGAGTGAATAGTGTGTATGGGGAGAGTGAGGGGAGAGTGAGTGGGTATCTAGCGTTCATTTTTGGAAGTCTTAGGTTGTATGGGCATGTGTGAGCATGAGGGAGGGAGTGTGTGACTGTGTCTGTGTATGACTGCATATGACAGGTTGGGTATTGGACTCTTCCCCTCTCCTCGGATTTCTTGTGCTACTACACATCTTCGCCTGCCCTCCCTCTGCCTGATTTGGTGTGGGGTGTGGTGCCTTGGTCTGCCTGAGTGTTCGCAGCTCCCGGGTCAGGGGGTTTTAAGATATTTGGAGTGTGCCTGATCGATACCGGTGGCTGCCTGGTGGGATCTGAGTCCCTGTGCTCTTTTGGGTCCCCGGAGGGGCTGGTCGCCCCTGGGTCCTGGGTCGCTGGGTTCCAGGCTCGGCCGGCTTGGGGGTGGGATGCTGCAGGCAGGCCTGTGGGCTTGCCACTGATATCTCCTGGGACTCTGCCGGCTGCAGGTTGTGGCCCCCCGGGGCAATCGTCTGCGCCTCTCGAGAGGGGGCTGGGGCTTTTCTAGTTAGTCTCCCTGGGGACCCTGCGCTCTAAGGCAGCTCCTGGATCTCTGGCACTTGGAGCTCCCCCCCCATCTCCTACACATCTTTGGGGGACAGATCTGTGGCACCTCACACTCTCTATTGGACGCTCCTATAGAGAAACCTTACATATACAAGCACATGAACGCACAGAGCTGCTCACATGGTGCTCTCATAAGTATGGACTTGGGCACGTTCAACACATGTCTTAACCCTCCCACTGTCTTCATGGGTGACCCCTCAAAGAAAGTTGACCATTGAGCAGGACTGATGGTTTATCCCTTGAGGTCCACGTGGCAGGGGTGAGGAGCGAGCACCACCTCACCCCTGCCACGTGGACCTCAAGGGATAAACCATCAGTCCTGCTCAATGGTCAACTTTCTTTGCGGGATGTGACATCAAAGCAGAAGCTTTGATGTCACTTTGTCGCTTTGATGTCAGGTGTGACATCAAAGCAGAAGGTTTGATGTCACACCTGAGAGTAAATCTGTACGGCTTGTCACCAGCATTCAGACATGTTTGCTTCACAGCCAGACAGGCCATGGGGGAAAAAATAAAAATACTAATGAGTAAAACTCCAAAGGCTGCCATTTTCAGTTTTAAAACAAAAAAAAAAATGGAGATAAAAATGGTTTCCTCTTGATATCACTGCAGTGGCTGTAGTTGTTCAACAAAAAGTTTTTAGTCATCTGATTTAAAGTTTTACGGAAATCAGAAACTTTAACTCCAACACAAATCAGCAGGTTGGTTTTTGTTACTGATGAACTCTCAGAGCGCCGTGTCCTTTCAGAGGAACTTTTATCTCAGTTGTTAGAAACGGATGATTATTTGTTCATTTGGTAAAAATCTGATGTGTCATCAGAGATAACAATTCATGGAACATTTACTCTTTATCTTAATTCTTTTGTGCTCCCACGCATTTCATCAACCATCACTTTGATTTCATTTTGACACGTTTTCTGTGAACTTCCTTCATTTGAATAATTTACAACTTTTTGCATCCATTCAGCCATGACTCTGGAGCATCAGCGAGGCGCTGCTAAAGAGGAATTCCTCATCACGGACATCGCCTACTGCGAACAGGCTGCCATCTTCCTGAAGCAGGCCAAATTTCCACAGAATAACACCCAACACAAGAAAGAAGACGGCACCCTCCCCGTAAGCGCCATGCCGCTGATGACTGCAAATCTAAAAGTAGAATTTTAATTAAGCTTCAAAAGGAAATGCCTGCAATATTTCACACTTGATTAACTATAGATTGAAGGCCACAAATAGATTTGTCTCTAGCTTAGCACCTTACATACGTTAACTTTTAATCCCATTTGCACTCATGAAAAATAAAGTAAACCCTAAAACCAGCTGAATAGAAACAGGAATAATTCTGTTTTCAGCAGAGGTGTGGACTCGAGTCACATGACTTGGACACGAGTCAGACTCGAGTCATTATTATAATGACTTCTGACTTGACTTCAAAAAATCTATCAAGACTTACGACTTGACGCGGACTTGAACGCCAATGACTTGCGACTTGAATCGACTTGCATCTGTTGACTTGATGATGACTTGAGCATATTTGATATTTTAGCACAAAAGTGGCATGACATGGACAAAAATCATAAATCATTCTTGGTCCTGGGTTTGATCTTGTACTCCTAAATCCAGCAGCACTTTGTTTATAATCAGTTTCAGCTGCACTTCCTGCTTGTTGGAGCAGCTTTAAATTTAAATTTTGCTTTAAGAAGCTTCACTTCTGGAATTTATTCATTATCATTGTCATTAAATAGAAGTTTGACAGATGGCTTCATTATGACTTGAAAATGCAAAATTAAGGACTTGGACTTGACTTGGACTTGATTGTCTTTGACTTGGACTTGACTCAAGACTTGACTGGAAAGACTTGTGACTTGTGACTCGCAAAGCAGTGGCTTGGTCACACCTCTGGTTTTCAGACCCAGTTTAAAGTGCATCAAGTTTAATATCAGTAAGTATTTTTAGCCGAGGGTCAAGATGGATTTTAATTATGTAAATTTGACACAATTATTTTTACACTCTGCTCTGTGAACTTGATTAGATAACCGTTTCACAAATGTTGGGATTAGCTCAAACAGAGTTGTTTCGTCTCAAAGTCCAGTTTCTATTTCTACCTGAAAAGCTCTGCCCTCATTAAGGAGCTGCTAATAATCGGTGTTTATGATGGATGCGATTTCATCCTTCGTGTTATTCATCACCCATTTTTTATGTTTCTAATTTTTAACGTGTCGCCTTCTCTTCAGCGGGTGATCTGCCCCAAGTGTCGCCTCGGAGTGACCCGGATTCAGGATCTCTCCCATGCTGACATGAAGAAGGTGCGCCAGTTGGCTCTCATCGACATGACGGCACTGTGCGACATTTTAGAAGTGGATGTGAAGCGGCACAAAACAGGAAAGAGGAAAATCCCAGGTGGGAAAGCATTCTTGGAAGAAAAGGTTAACACATAGTTATGTGAGGACAAAAACATTTCAATTCAGATTAAAAGAGAGATCAAAACTGGTATTTGAATGTGTGATTAGTTCTGCACAAAGCACCTTTCACCCACACAGGAAGTGATGTCACCCATGATACAGGATGTTGTTGAATTGTTGCTGTTTGATCTTTTCCAGAAAGTACGCTTTTTGGCGTGCCGCTGGCCACGATGCTGGAGAACGATCAGAAACTGAAGCCAAACACTTTGATTCCTCTCTTCCTGCAGAAGGTGTGTGTGTGTGTGTGTGTGTGTGTGTGTGTGTGTGTGTGTGTGTGTGTGTGTGTGTGTGTGTGTGTGTGTGTGTGTGTGTGTGTGTGTGTGTGTGTGTGTGTGTGTGTGTGTGTGTGTGTGTGTGTGTGTGTGTGTGTGTGTGTGTGTGTGTGTGTGTGTGTGTGTGTGTGTGTGTGTGTGTGTGTGTGTGTGTGTGTTTCTCAGACATCACATGAAACACAGTAGCATTCATCTGAACTACATCTGTTCAGACTTTGTGAAACGCTGAATATTTGTTGGATTCTTGCCCAGTTTGAACATGAAAATCCACTTTAGGTCTTCAAATACAGACAAACAAAACCCCATCATGCTCTGGGGGTGCAGCACTTTGACCACACCCTGTGAGCAGCAGCAGTTACGGAGTCCAACCAGCAGAGGCTGCAGGAAACTCAGAGTTGCTCACATCTGATTGTTCTCTCTACAGCTGTTGACATTTCTTGAGAAGAAAGGAATGGATTCAGAGGGGATCCTGCGAGTTCCGGGATCTCAGTTCAGAACAAAGGTACTGTTTAAAAACCACCGACAGACTTACCCTTTTCACAAGCTGAATGACATTCAATAACTTTTGACTCTTAAATGTCAGAAACATCATAATAAAAATCTATTTGCTTTAGGGTTTAACTACAGCTGACATTCAGGACAACACGGTCCAGAGACACTAAATCAATTGTGCTCTTTAGCTTTGTTTTATTTAATAAACTCATAATAAAGTTTAATGAAAGCAGCCACCAGAGGGTGCCAGTGGGCAATAAAAGGAACAAAAAGATCAGATGGTGAGTAATTAAGCTGGATCAGATAACAACAATAAACTCGGACTATTATCATTATGATTATCTTTTCACTAAAAACAGCAAAAAGTGTAATCCAAATACATTTCGCACCATTAAATACTAGTTTTTAGTTTGTTTTAATTGATTTTCACTAAATATTAACACAAGCACAATGAGTGTTTCTGAGGATTCCAACAGAGACGTTTTCTGTTAGCTCTGACATCCAGCTGGACCTGTTGCTCTGCATGTCTGTCTGATTTAATGCCCGACTATATATACAAGAGTCTCATGGAATGAGCGTACCACAGCCAAGAGTCTAGCGTTTCCATAAAGTGAGTTTGACCTGCAGAAACCGGAGTGTGATGGTATTTGTCTCACCTGTGTTTATTTCTGTCAGTGCCGCTCTCATCATGTTGTTTCATTAATCATTTGCTTTTATCTAGAAAGATGAATTTAAGTAGGGGGTGTTTCTGTGAATGAACACATGTCCACTTGTTGGCTGATTGTAGCAGAGAAGCAGTTTCGGGAGGATGATTGTTAGCACGTTGCTTTAAAAATCTCATGTTTCCTGTTTTCAGGTGCTGCAGGAGAACTTGGAAACAAATTTTTACACGGAGCGTTTCAGCTGGGATGATGTCAGTGCCAACGATGCTGCTGCGCTGCTCAAGAAGTTCATCCGGGACCTGCCTGAGCCGCTGCTCACAGCGGAGTACCTCAACACCTTCAGCTCCGTCAGGGGTCAGTCGAATATCCTCAGCAAATATTCTCTTTAGAAGATTTTCATGCCAGTTTCTTCCTTTTTAGTCAAATGTGTCAAAAGATGGCATCTGAGATCCTCAGCAGTTCAGCTTCCATCTATTGGCCAAATTTCCTGACTGCTTATCAAGGTTCAGATCATAATTACCAAAGTCTCTCAGCAGCTGTGCTGTGATTTTTATATCTTTGGTTTGAAGATGAACATGCAGAGGACCTCCGAAATCCATTGCTAACATGTTTCATCACCTCCATAAATACAGAGACACAGCAGACGAGAGGGTCAGCTGTTTGTGCGTAGCTTCACTTTAATAAAGGAGCAGATTGATATTAGTATCATGTGACTGATGACTGTCTGATGTAGAGTTTGTGAGGAGGATCAGCAGCGTGATGAACGACGCGTGACCAGAGAGGCATAAGCTAACAAACCTAATGGCCACCGGTCACAATGCCATTAATCATTAGATATCCCATTACTCTTAGTCGCACGCAGAGGAAATGAAGTGTGTGTGTGTTTTCCGCCTTTCTCACATTGTTTTCTTCTTCAGACATCACAGAGCTGAGACAGAAGCTTCACATGCTGAACCTGCTCATTCTGCTGCTGCCTGAGCCCAACAGGAACACCCTAAAGGTAGAAAACCCCTGATATTTTATGACCCAAATGCACAGCATTGTTGCAGAACAGAACTAAAGGTTTAACACCAGAATATTTGGAACAGATGAAGGCTTTTGAAATTATTTTACTAGAAAATCTAGATCCTGTGAAACTGCAATTGTAGAAAAAACATAATTGAAACTATTTACTTGGATATATTTCCTTTTTTTGTTGCTGCTTGTTTGAAAATTACCACTGTAACCTACAATAAAATACTTAAATTCCACTTATTCAGAAAACTTAAAGGTGTTGAACACTCGTTTAGCTAATATTTTTGCAGCGGTGTCTAGTAGGAATGCCTTGTGAGTCGTACAGGTCCATCTGTTTCAGGAACAGAATGCCTCATCAGAGGGGAACAAGCACAACAGGATTTGGAGTCTTATTTCCTGATATTTGGACATCTCACCTCTGATTGGATAAAAGCAACTCTACCGCGCTAACTGTTTACTCTGCATCAATGTTTTATCTCTACAAATAACACAAGCCTGAAGAAGTTCAGCTGTGTGGTGGTGCTGCTAATGCTAGCAGTTAGCTTAAACTAGCTGAGAGGTTCTCTGCTGTTTGCTGGATGCTAAAACAACAATGTGACGTAGATCTGTCAGGCTTTTCTAATCCTAGAGTTTCACTGTCTATTTTCTATCAGAAGCTAATGCAGGAGATGGGTGTAGGAGACTATTTTCATGTTCAGCCTGCATGAAAAACTCAAGTGACTGATTATAATCAGATGTAATAATTAGAATATGGTTTTTCAGTGAACCACCCCTTTAATAATCACTAACTAAACAAAGCATTATTTTATCCTACAGATGATAAAATATTTGCCTTTGTTTGCATAAAACTTTAAATAAATGACATGTAAAAACAACTGACTAATTGTTATATTGCATAAACACACACACACACACACACACACACACTACTGTACATTTCATAAGGTATCACAGCTCATTTTGACTCTTAATCCACCCTCTAAACTCTACTTTGTTTATACAATCCCTTATTTTGGTCGTGACTCACTCTTCACCAGCACAGGTGTGCAGTCGGCTCCACTTTGAGTAACTGGTAGTAAAAATGCCAGCTGAACTCCTCACGAAGACTCCAGTGGAAGCAGCAGAAACATCCTGTGTGTGAATAATTCACTTTGTGATTTCTGTGCTTCATATGAACAAACTCCAACGGGTCAATGTGTTTCCTCTTTTCAGGCTCTGCTCGAATTCCTCAGTAAGGTCGTTTCCAGAGAGAGGAAGAACAGAATGAACCTGTGGGCTGTTGCAACCATCATGGCTCCCAACCTTTTCCTCCATAAGGCCGTGCCGATCCGACTGACTGACGGACCGGAGAAAGGGCAGGTGGAGAAGGCAGCTGATGTCATGAGGCTCCTTATCCGGTACCAGGACCTGCTCTGGATGGTAACTAATAACTCACAGGTTTTTTTGTTTGAATCTGTTCTTGGTTGGCAACATTCATAACAAACATTACAGAAATGAATTGAGCAAAAGCTGTAAACTATATTAAAACAAGACATCAGGAGGTTCCTCTTCCTGGTCCAGGAGCCTAAAGTGTTTAGTCGCTGTGAAATGTGTTCAGCATTCTTCTCGGTGATTACCAGTGTGAAGCTTTGCTAATCAGCACCTTGTCATGTCTTTTGTCTCTCCAGATCCCAAATTTCCTCGTGAGTCAGGTGCGCCGGTTGAATGAGAACAGTAACCGTCGTTACCAGTTCTACGATCGCCGCTTCAAGAACCTGCTGAAGAAGATCCAACCAGAAACCAGAGAAAAACCTGAGAAAATCAAATCGGAGGTGAGGTGAATGGAGGAAAAGTAAACGTAGACCTCATGAAAGTCGCCTTTAAGAAATAACTATGAACAAGAGATCTAGTTTGCTATAAAATCAGTCAGCAGTTGAGTTGTTTGGACCTTTTATAAGCCTTCCAACTGCTTTAGTGTCGTTATGCTTTATGAAGTTAAAGTTTCTATTTGTGTGTGTCCTGTAGATGCGTCGCTCAGTGAAGGTCCAGGTTGGAGATATAGTGAGCGGCTCGTTGGAGTTTCACCTCAACATCAACTCTCGAACCGCCGACCTCCTCGAACAGTTTCAGCGCCAGTATATCCGCAGCCCGGCAAATGGGAAGGGAAAAATGAGAAGGTACACTACTTCAGAAGCTCTGAATAAAGGAACTTGTCAGAACTTTCTAAACGTTAAACTTTTTATCCAAACTAAAACATCATTAATGTTTTTATGCGTCCACAGAAACGGCTCCGCGGTGTTTCCGGACTGCGCTCTTTACGAGGTGGGCGGGAATATCGGTGAGTTTCTCGGCTCTGATGTGTGCGTGTCTTTCTGCTCACTGAGCTGATGGAAGCAGGAAGGTGAAACGAGTTGTACATCTGCAGTTATCAGAGCAGAGAAAGGCTTATTAGACACGTCTGTTCACTCCCATGAGCACAGCACCTCGTCACTTTACGGGAAAACTTCAAACTTCGTCTTTTGTGCTTTGTAATCAATCATAGATCAAAGTTAAAATGTGTTTTTTGATCTTTTCTTTGTCTTTAGTAATGGAGTATTTGGGATTATAGTTCTGCTAGTCGACCAGAAAACTCGCCGACGTCTCAAATGTAAATCAGTGAGTGATTACTCGTTGTGTTTCTTCAGGTGAGCACTGTCTGGACCCGGACACACACCTACTGGACCTGTACAACAGTAACCCCACTGGAGAGTGGATCATCAGGGTGAAATCGTACGGAGGCAGGGCGCCCTGACCTAAAACTTGTGGGACAGGGGACGGACAGATTGAGGAACCCGTTTGAGAAGAGACATAAAACCACTTTCTGTCCTGTTCATCCTCGGAGCAGCAGGGAGGCAGACGGATGAAACGGAAACAGATTTGTGGAGAATCTGCCAGGAGCAGAGCCCAAAAACCAACTGGCCTCCGTCTCTCCTCCTCCTCCATTTGTTCATTCCATCTTCATCTACCATCTTGTATTTTTCCTCCCCTCCTCGGATCATCATCATCGGTTTCCTGCGTTACTGTGGGGCCGCGTCGCTGTGAGCAAAAAGCTGCTTACAGAGAACCTGCTGCACAGAATCGAGGAGAGAGACGGTGAGCGCCTCGCTGGTTTCCTCTGAAGCAATCATCTCCAACCACAAGTGAGCAGATGGGGATGCAGAGCACCTCTGGCTATTCCGACCCCCTCCACCCCCACCTCACGCCAGTTTCTGCTCCAAATACGCCATGTCTTCCTGCTTTGGGCCTAATCCTACAGGCTGCCTGTACATATTCTACACAAATTGATATTATCCAGTTTAATGAACATCAGCTGAGGTTCATTAGCTATCAGGAGCTGTTGATTTAAAACAAAACAAGAGTTTAGACCATTTCCTGGGTCTGATTTTTTTTTCTGTCATTCATCCAGCAGTGTTACAATTATTTGATTTTTAATATCAATTATTCACTATTATTTCTGCTCGTTTACACAAAACATCTATTAAGAATTAAAAAACCAGGCAGAAAACTTAGTTTTCAGGAGAAATTTATTCCACTTCACGAAAAATGACCTGTTTTTAATTTGATACAGAAAACATTTTTTTTTCTTTATCTTCTGTTTTTTGGGCACTAGAATCAGCAGGGAGTTAAACAGGAGGAGCAGAAGCTAGCTGTCCTGCTAACTGCTAATCCATCACTCCTTGCTTGCTGTTCTGTTGCGGTTTGTCCTCTACAGCTTGGAGGACAAAAGAGACAAAGGCGTTTCTTCATTTGTGTAAAAAGAAAAAAGGACACTGAACTGTTGGTATTTGTCTGTTAAACTGTGAGAATCCCAAACAAAATGATGCTGAAAGAGCCTGAGATGTTTTCTGTTGTTGCTCGGAGAGGTTTGGTGTCGCAGCGTCGAGGACATTCATTGGACCTCTAAAGGGAGTTAAGGACACAGTGGAGCTGGTCTTCATTTGTTGTTCTTCAGCAGAAGCGCCGAGGTGACTCACTGGGTTTTGTTAGTATTTATACGATTATAATGCTGTTGCTTCTGTCAATAGTACGGAATAGGACGGTGCGTGTGAGTGTGCATGTGTGTGTTGTGATTACGTACATGTTCACCTTGTTTATGGACCTATTATGATCCTTTTTTCACACACTCGCCCACTAGGAGAAACTGCTGAAGGACTGTTGTGAAGCTATTCTGAACACACACACACATACACACACACAGGCAGCAAATGAATGTTTTTAACACTTTGTGCGCCAAACAGTCAGAGCCATGTTGTTGCACCGCCGCCATTTTGTTGGAAGTGTCTTGCTCGCGCTACTCGGTAGACGAGGGTAATGACGGCGGAGCCTCGCCAGCATCCATCAACACCCTCTGTTCCATCTCTGTCACCTCCCCATAATGAACCTTTAATGGCGGCATCAGAAACACGGGGAGGAATCACATTTCTCTGATAAAGCAGGAGGCAATAAACGTCTGATGAATTCTGCGGCCTCAGACCCAATGACAGCAGTGTTTGTGTGCGTGCACGTGCGTGATGAGTTTCATTACACTTGTCCAATGGGCCCGTTGCAGGGTCCCGGGCACGGCTGAGTGGCTCCACACAAAGCGAGTTGATGAGAACGCCTTCTGCTGACAGTCAGGAGAACTAGGTCACCTCTGAAGCTGCGGCTTCACGGAGGGTCCGAACAGCCCGAGGTGCAGAACCCGGGGAGACGTCGTCCCAACAGCAGCAGCGCCTCATCCACTCTTTGTTTGTGAGAGTGTTGCTGAAACAGTGTTTTGTGTAAATATCCAGGGACTGTCGTGAAACTGAACGATGAACTAGAACTGAAACATTTGCTTCCGGCTGTGATCCACATCTGAATCTTTTAGACGTCCGTCTGTCCTCGGGGGTCTGAATGTATATTTATGCTCTTTACACAAGTTTTTAATGTCTGTGAAAACAGTTTTCCGTAGAAAGTTTTTTGAAAAATGTTCTTTTTTGACAATAAACATGACTAATGTGCTAAATGTGTTGCTTTTTTAGCCTTCATCCTGTCTGGTGGTATCAGTGAAGGCATCATTTATCAACTACTCAGGAGCATCTGCTCTGTCAGAGGGAAAATGTGAGACAACAGAGAAGAAGAACGGAGTTTCTTCGTCCGCAGTAATCAATAGAGAGATTAACCCTGTAATGTGCTCGGGTGGAGGGGCCAGAGCTGATAATCAACACCACCACTCCTAGAAAAGAGCATTTCCAGTTAGCTGCTTTATGAAGACTGATCATTCAAGTCTCGTCACTTTCTTTTTTCCCCACAAAATAAATGAATATTTATAAAGGCTCGACTTCTTGCATCGGATATTCTGCGCCTTTCTTTCATGCATGTTAACGTGTTGTGTCTTCATTCCTATTGAAAGCCTACCCCCGCCCTCACAGAGCTGCAGCAGCCTGCCAGACGAGGGACCCTTCGGCCTGCTGCAGGTTTAAATTACTGTAATCAGTGCATGAATAGCAATCAGCAAGATTGTTTGAGCTGCTGGCAGAAAGCCTGACCCACAGCTCTCTCCACCAATCAGATGGCCGTGTCCCATTCATAACTAATCACAACATGCACTCAGAGCTCACCACTTCCCTCCTAATTGACGGAGGAAGCGCTCTTCTCCATTTTGTCTTTTTGTGTCAGGCTGACCGGATTGATGAGGTGACGTTGCAGATGAAGCTTTGGATTTCCTACTTAGATGAAACAATTTGGATCAACCGCTCACCAAGTTTTAGTTTCAAAATTCACTTCTGTTGACAGTTTAGTGAAAGGAGACAAACACTCACATTTTGTATCTTTTTTTGCTGCCATGTGGGTCTCTATAAACACTCCAAACATGGAAATAACCCATCCATCCCTTCACTCTGTTTTGTTTCAGGGATTTTGTACCTAAAATTAGTCATTTCAAAAAGTCCCTGTTTGTGACATCACAAAAAGGGAATAAGAGTAGAACCACCACTCAGGTGCAAGAGAGAGCTGCTGCTGAAGGAGCAGCCCTTCCATCCTGAGCCCCTCCTGGATATTGGAGCTTCTCAGCTTATAGCAGCCTGAGTGGGGGCTGGGTGGGCGTGTCCAGCTACAGCTTGTTTTCTTAAAGTGACAGTACCCTGAAAGGGCTTATTCTGGAGGGTTTTGAAAATGTCAAGAACAAAACTGCTGAAATTACAAGAGAAAGGATACAATTCATCTCTAAATACAGTCTTGTTTTGAAATATCTTATTTGGGTTTGTCTGAGCACAACATTTTACACAAAAGCATCCAGAAAAACTAACACTAAACAAAATTAACAATTAAGAAAACTATAACAAGGAATTCATTTATTGTTATTACATTTAATAAATCAGGAAGCTTAAATACTGAGACAGTGAGTTGTTTAAGAGTGAAAGAACAGACAGGAAGAGCATATAAACAGTTAACTAATGAAACCAGATTTTCAAAATAAAACGGCAGAATAGGAGAATAGTAGCTGAAAATGAAACTAGAGATTTACAGACACACGTATGCTGAAGTCATGACATCACAGATCTAATCGGTCTTTTTCTGCAGACAGAAATGTTCAACAATAACAAAATCATATTAACTTCAGGTGGTGTTTAATATGAACTTACAATGTGACGGAGAGGCTTTTACAATCATAACAGAAAATCAGGTTTAACATTTGATTTGGACTTTAAGGATGCATGCAGACAGATCTGTAATCAGTCTACCTCTGACTGCCAGACACTTGCAGAAAGTTGTTACATGCAAATGTGTACAACTTTATTTGAACTGATTGTTCAAAGTTTTGGATCTTTTAGAGATGAAGTATCTAAGAATAGAAAATTACTCATTTAAAAAAATACAAAAACACCACGACTCTGCCGGAGAAAACTAAAGCTCATCACTACGGGTGAGGATGCCTCCATTTTAATTTCTTATTTTTTTACATGTGACTCACCCCATCCTCCACTCCCTCCTACCCTCTGCCCCTCCCATCTCTGACCCACCCCCTGATCACTGCCAGGGGTGGATCCCAGCGTTTATCTCCAGCATCCAGCCATGGCGTCTCCTAGCAACAGAACATGGACCATTTAACTGCTCCAGCATCCTCCATCCTCCACTTTATTCAGTCGCTCATTGCAGACAACACGCCAAATACCTTTGTTCACATTTTCTGAGCTTTTATCCTCCTCCACAAGGCCTGAAATTCTCCTCTGAGCGTGCTCCAACATGTTTCTGTCGTACCACTCTTAAAGCGTATCAGTGCCACACTCAAGGGCAGACAGACAGGCAGGAGAGGCTTTTCTGGATTCGGCAGGTGCACGCGCACACGCAATCAATGGGAGAAGACAGGACTTGGCCCTCTGTCTGAAAGGCCCTCGCAGAATCAATTAGCATTGAGATTAACGAAGCGCATAATGAAGAGAGCGCTATCTCTCCTGCTGACAGACGACAAACGGGCGGAGGGACGGTTGTGCATCTGCATCAGGAAGACAGGCTGAAAGCAACATCAAAAATATTCAAATAACCACTTCATACCCTACAAGAAAAGTGCCAAATTAAAAAGCAGGGTGGCTTTAAATAAAGCTACAATAAGGATGTAGTTTTAATAAAACACATTTCCATATAAAAAGTGTCGTTAATGAAACGCATAATTAAAGATAAGATGATTGCATGGAGAAGGCTGCTTTTTATCTGACAGTATCCATCAGAGCAAATGTGCTAAAAGGAGGCTGCTTCCGGTGCCGATGATCCTGGCTGATTTACAGGCTGCAGGTGAGAGACGGAGCTCATTCATGTCTAAATATTGTTTTTATCAAAGTTAAAAAAAAAAGGCGAGGAAAGAGGTTTACATTTATTCAAATGATCAAATTAAAGCGTTCATGTGTTTGTAACTTTGCTGAGGATCTTTTAGACGTAATAACTTGATGTTTCCTAACTAAAGTACTATAAGCATTATTAGTTTTTTATGTTATAATGGAACTCGTTCATAAGGTGATCAAGCCTTTTTAAGCTGCTCTGAAGGATTGTGAGCTGCTGAGTTTCACGTTGATCTGATCTCTAGATGAGCTCAAACATCTTTGTCACAGAATGTTTTTGAGGAGAAACAAAATAAAAGCTTGTTTGAGACATAAAATCCTACTTTGATCATGAAACAAAAGCAAAAATAAATAAGTTGGATGAATATTTCTTTTTAAACCAACTTACTTCAGGTTAAACATTCTGTTCTTGCTGACTTGTTTAGAGCAGAATTCAAACACACACACACACACACACACACACACACACACACACACACACACACATACAAACTTACAATGAGAACAAATCTGACTATGTCGACACAAACTGATGCCTTCACACTCAACAGAAAAAAAGGGGGCGTGTGATTCTGCATGCTTGTGTGCTCTTCCTAACAGACACAAACACACACACACACACACACACACACACACACACACACCCCTTATCTCTACTACACAGCAACAATAGGAAGCGTGATGTTGATGCAGCGTTCCTCTTTTCAAAGCCTCACTGAGGAGGAGGTGGGCTGTGCCTCCCCCTTCTCAACATGACTCATGACTTGGAGTACACCCCCCTCTCAAGTAATGTGTCAGTGCTGTCAGGATGCTGCCAAACCCTCAACACACTCTCAAGGAAGGGAAAGGAAATAATGACCAGCTGAACTTGTAGCTCATGTTTTTATTTTACTTTCTTGAACTATTGTCCATCATCCAACCACAACCCGTCTGTACACCCATGACGCCACCCCCTCACTGCCTCGGCTGTCTCTTTGGTTTACAGTGTGATTGTAAAGAAATACCCACAATGCAACACGCCCTGCAAGGGGCTTTTCCTGACCTCGATGTGAGGACGCATGAAACGGGAGATGTGGGTAAATGTTAGCAGTGATGACAGCGGGATGCCGGAGGTTAGCAAGTTAGACACAGTGTGTGTGTGTGTGTGTGTGTGTGTGTGTGTGTGTGTGTGTGTGTGTGTGTGTGTGTGTGTGTGTGTGTGTGTGTGTGTGTGTGTGTGTGTGTGTGTGTGTGTGTGTGTGTGTGTGTGTGCGTGCGTGCGTAACGGGTGGGGGGAAACCCCTTGGTCAGTGTGTCAGCTGATGATGTTGCTGCTGCTGTGACAGAGAAACAGGACGTAGCTTTTCATTCATCTGCAGACAGAGACAGGGGGTGAGACAGAGGGTGAGACAGGACTGAAACATGATGCAGTAGTATTTTTAGATCTGATTTTAGTTCAATTTGTACGATTAGGTGCAAAGTTTAAAACATGCAGTATGAAAATAAAAGAGCAAAAATGACTAAAAGCAAACATAAGAAAATCATTTAAAAGGTGTTGACACTCGTTTAAAGGTTACAGTACATGATCAAATAGGGGTTTCATTTATCTTGAAAACGAGTTCTTTTCATCAGCTTGAATTTTTAACCAGAAATGAAACGGTTCATTTTAGTGAAGCTCCACCCATACCTGCTCCAACACCCACAATGTCTTTAGGAGTCTAGTGTTTGAAGAGCCTGCCTTTTACCTCATTTTGTCATGAACTGATGCCGGTTTGACTACCGGTGGTGTCAGCAGTAATTTATTTAGCTAGCTGAAGCACATTTAATCTTTTTTATACTTTAGTTTTATTGTTTTCTGCAAAGTTTTTAGTGTCTCTAAAGAACTTTAGAAGAATTTGGTCGTTTCAAAGCAGCATTTTAGTTGATTTACTCTGCTCGCCTCACACGGACTCACACTGGGTAAAGAAAAAAGAAAAACACAGACTAGTTCTTATATTTTAAACAGTTTACCAATAAAGGGTTGAAGTCATCATACTGGCCATCGTAGCTGAGAAAAAAGTTACACACTGCAAAAACCACTTTTTTCTATTGGTTGTCTAATAGGACTTTAAAAATGTATCATTAGATTATTTTGCTATATTTAAGAATGCCTATTGGCAGATCTTTTTTTTTTTTACTAAAAACAAGAACATTTTATCATATTTAAGAATAGGTACCTTATTTGAAGTAGAGCTGTTTTTGCAGTGTAAGAATCTTTTTAGACAAAAAAAAGTATAAAAAACTTAAAAACAAGGATTTATTTATTTATTTATTTATTTATTTATTTATTTATTTATTACTTTCTTGAAAATAATTTTTTTGCCATGGCTTGTTGTTAATCCTATCTGATCCAGTCAGGCCTCTAGACTGATGTGAGGACCCTTTCAGTCAGTAATAAAACAAATGCATAGACATCATGATGTAGTATCAGAAGATATTAAAAAAACAGCAAGTACCATTTTCTACACATCTTCAAAAAAATCAATATTTAATTCACACATTTATGACAAGGAGGTGTTACTTGTATTAATGAATGATGTAGACCTGCAGAATTATGGATCTAAGGAACTCAGAACTGATCATAACTGTTTGGCTGGGGGAAAACACATTTTGCTGTTTTACAGGAAAAAAAATAAAGTACATGCAGTGTTTTACAGATCCAAGTGTAATAAATCACGGTAGCATTTTTTGCAAAAAATTACTATTAACATGAAAAAAGGGATATAAATATATATCATAAACCCTAAAGAAGCAGTTTGTTACAATAAGTGTTGATTTGCTGATCATGAGCACGTTGAACCGCCTTGTCTGGAGCATACAGGTGTGTGTTAACACAACACAAGGCCAAAATCGCACTGCAAACCCTTAGAGAATAATATCATCTATGAATCTGAGAAGAATGAATAGTTCCTACAAATTATTTGACCTAACTTTTACATTTGGGTTAGTTTTTGGAAAACATTAATGACTTTATAGAACATATCGATGCATTATTTTTGTTCCTTATGAAGATCAAAACCTTACATTGTAAATACTGTGTCCAGAGTCCCCCCAGTGAAGGCTGTGTCCCAGGAGGATGCGGGAAATAAATACACAAATTCCTGAGGATTAATGGTCTTACTTCTTTTCAACTTGAAGGCTGAATATGAAACACAAACACCAAAGTGACATCTAGTGTGTGGAGGTTGTAGTTGCAACAATAGAACAAGGTTTCCAGCTGTCGGGATACCAGGTTCGCTGCTGATACGTAAAATTTCTTTTTGGGGCCCATCTGTTGTCGGCTTCACCTAAACTCACTGTGGTTTTAGATCTTCTGGTTGCTCCTCTTCCTGCTGCTGCTAGTTGGCAGTGTTTCCCCATAACCTCCTTCTGGGAATCAAACAGGTCTTCTCTCTGAGTCTTTCTTTGTCTCTCAGAGTCAAAAGACAACATCACACACACACACACAAACACACACCTCCTCTTGCACTGTTCTCACTCCCAATTTTTGTGACCATGGCAACTATCTTTGAATGTGGCCCGTGGATACATTCACAATTACCAGAGCCCTACAGCCTCCTATCTGTTCTCCAGTTCACACACACACACACACACACAGTCTCCTAGCCGCTGTCGGCTCTAATCATCGGCCACTGAGGAGACACAAAGCTTAAAAGAGCGAGGAGAGAAAAATAACCATGGCAACAAATTTGAGGCAATTTCAGTAATAATATGAATCAGATGCCAAGCTGAATTATGTTCTGCAGGGAACAGAAAAAGAGCTCTCAGCTCTTCTTTTGAAGTCACAAGAAATCACTGCAGGACCTTTGCTTGTGTTTATTGTCCTCTTTCTGGTAGAAAACGTGGCTTTATTTTGTCTTTAAGGAGGCTCTGATGATAAAACACAAATGCAATCACTCTATTTTAAGATGGTTGTTACATTCAGCTGTCTGAAATGGAACACACACACACACACACAGTGTCTGAGCATTCATGGCAGCTGGCAAAACAGACTTAGCGAGGCGTGAAAATCAACATGAATTCCCACTCGGCCAGAGCTCGATGCCTTGATGTGGAGCTCGCCTGCGACCTTGTGTCCATGTCCCCAGACACCCTCCTCACACGGCGGCTTGGACAGCCACGCCACTTCCTGGGGCGGAAGTAATATCAGCGGGCTTGAGAACAGAACATATGCTCTCAAGTGTAAACGGTTATGTTTCTGAGATGAAAACACGAGGGTAAAAAAGTCCATGTCAGCTGCTGGCTGCATTGTTTATTTTGTGAAGTTGTTTCTTTAAAGGGTGCAGATGTAAGGCGAAGTTTAGGCAGTAAATTTTAAATTAATGCTTCCGTTCTGAAGCCAAAAATAACCCAAGGTGACACAGGTGGAACGGCCCATTTCAAATTAGACAATATTTCTCAATATTAAAGCAGTGTGCAAATCAGTTCTAACGAAGATTAGGTTATTTTAACTTGATAATCTGAAATACCTGTAAATATTTGGATTTAGTTGTGTGTCTGACATGTTTCTTTGGCGTTTTTTTTTTTTTTCACTTTAAATTTCTGTTTTTAGATGCAGCTAAGAAATTAGTAGCAAATTTCCATAAAACATCACCTGCAACAGCATTTTAATTATAGTCTTCTCTGTTTGTCTACTGATTTTTGGATCATCTTGCAAAAAGAGGCTGCACGAAGACCTCTCTGGCACCTCCTCTTCCTCTATAGCTCCTCCGCTTCCTCTCCCGCAGAGTGAATCAGGTGCATTATGGGGGGTCATACTGAATCCCACGAGCAAACATTTCAACTGTCAGAATCAGGCTCACAGAATGAGCAGCAGAATACCAACAGTTGTGTAATCATCTCACATCAGTGAGTCATCTGCTGTGTTTTTCTTCCCTCTGACTGCTTACAGGAGCATCAGCATCAGCATCAGCGCTGTAATCTAAACATGCTGCCATGCTAACAGGCAAGGGGTGACAGATTGGGAGAACTCAGAGGAGCTGGGATTTAAGGCATGCCTGCTGCACAAGGACAGTCAGAAAAGTATGAATTTAACAGTTTGGTTGATACAATAAAGATAATCTGCCAATATGTATCAAAAAGTTGTAATTGTTCATTAATGATATGTTATTGATTTTAAGATGAATGTATTTTTCAGCTTTTAAGATTATTTTTGGGAGGATAAGTGCTACATATTTGTTACATGAGAGAGCAAAATCTGTCACTTTGAATTTCATTTAATTGCAGCTTGTTCTTTCTGAGTCTGCAAACAGTGGTGCCTTCAAGGGGTGGCCAGGGTGGGCCTTGGCCACCCCTAAAAATTTGTTGGCCACCCCACTGGCCCCCTCAAGGATGAACACCTTTTTAATTAATTTTGTGGATGTTTTGTTAAAGTCAGCAACATATATAATTCATTACAAAAAAGTTCAAAAAATAATTTAAATAACTGCTTGAAACTTTTTCTGAAATGTTTGTGTTTCCCAGAATGGAGATAAATGTGTTTTGTTTTTTTAATTAAAATGAACAAAGGAGCATGCTGCACAAAAACAGGCATAATTCTCCCAGAGTTACCATAAATACAATTTTGGTGTGCCACCCCAACACTTTCTCTGGGCCCCCCATGAGCATTTTCTGGGGGCGTCACTGTCTGCAAACCAGCTTTAAACTAGAAGAAGAAAGTTTCAGTGCAGCTTATTGTCAAGTTGTTTGCAAATGCTTAAACCTGCAAATTTTTCACGTAAAGGATGCTACAGAAAATGAGAAGAAAAGGAAGCTACAGGTGGAGCTGATGTAAACACAAATTCAACAAGGTTTTCTTTGTTTTTTTAATAATTTAGGGGACATTTAAGCCACTGAGCAATGTTTGCTGAAGAAAATAAACTATAAAGATTTTGCATCATTTAATTTCTTCATGACTTATTTCATTTAAAATCTCATTGCAATCAGAGCTGGTTCAGGTCAAAATCATCCTGTCTGAGGTTTAACAGCACCTGAGCAGCTCTTTTATTGTGCAGACAACTCTCCAAAACTCATTTCTCAAAATATAATAAACATGGACACTTTTTCATGTCTGAAGTGACCAGAATCCAGGATAAAGTCATCTAACTCGACAACGGCTATTAATTTACAGCTGCAATTCAGCAAATTAAAAATGATGCATTCAAATAAAGCTTGTTCTTTTCACTCCTCTGAAAGCAGCAGCTGTAGGAAAGGGCCCTCGCTGGCAGAAAGAGGAGAGAAACGAAGAGGAGGAGGGGGGCTATTAATCTCTCTCAGTCATTCAGCCGGTGACTGTGACTTGCAGCTGTGGCTGCAGATAAAATTGGAGCGATTTTCTTTTTTTTTTTACTGGTGTGATTATCTACAGTCAGGTGCCAGAGGTGAGATCACAGCAGAGGAGATGGGGGGGGGGGGGGGACAAGAGAAGAAGAAAGTTGATGGAAGGAAAAGTAAAAGATAATCTTAAACCTTTCATGAAAGAGGATTAGGCACACTGAAAAGAAAAACGAGAAAAGAAAATTAAATCTGACTTTAATCTCAGAACTTTTATTTAATCTCAGAATTTTTAATTATGACTTTCAAATCAAATCTGAGATTTCTAAATTTAATCTCAGACTTTGACTTTGATCTCAGAAAACTGTGGAAGAGGATTGCGAACACTGAATAGAAAAAAAGGAAATGGAAAAAATACCTACTTTAATCTCAGAATTCTGATTTTAAAAAGAAAAACAAAACAGAATTCTTAGATTAAAGTTCAAGTTCTTGTTCTTTTCTTTTTATTCTTCTCAGTGACCCTAATCCTCTTTGGTCAGGCAAAATGAAAACAGTCTGGATACCAGAAACAAGATCTGGACACACACATACACACACACACACACACACACACACACACACACACACACACACACACACACACACGCACACGCACACACACACACACACACACACACACACACAAAGACTGCTGGAATAAAATGCAATAAGGCATCGGCAAAGGCAAGCAGATATGGAGGTGTTTATTATTGTTTGCTGTTTATCTCAACTCAACACAGGCGTGCAGTACAGATGTTATCTTTCCCACAACTGACTGGGAATCATCTCAGATCACCGTGGAAACGTGATGCGTTTAAGATTGAATTAGGAGGAGGTGTGATCTGATAGCTCCATTCTTCGTAAACAACAGAGGAAATGTTGTTCAAAGGAATGCAAAAAAGGACAAAAACAACTTCACGAGAAGATACCAAAAAACATATGCAAAGCAAATGCAAAAAGGTGTATGCAGTATATAATAGGAGTGTTTATCATAACTAGTCCAGCAATGAAAACAGCATTCAGCTGTCCTCTGGAGACCTGAACCAAAGAGTCAAACAGCAGGGGAGCTGCTGACAGGAGTTGATTTGTGTTACTGTCAAACCTCCAAGATAAAACCAGGCCGGAAATCTAGCCGGGCAGCTTTGCATATCACCTTTCACCGTTTTTTTCAACCCATGACACAAAGTCATCACTCAGATCTAAGGTTTTGTTTATATGTAGGAGATTTCCCTGAGGTATGGCTCTGTTATCTGCAAACACAAGCAGAGAAAAGTCTTGATGCAACCTTGAATGTGGGGAAATGTGTGTCCAGTTTGCCCTCAGCAGCCGTGCACGTGTTCCTCGTTGTTATCCTTAAGCTGTACGGAGGGGAGCAATGGGTGGAGGGTTGTAGACACACGGGAAGGAGGCCTGGGGGTTGGTTTGGACCTGACATAGAGAAATTGAGCTTATTGACATATTTGTATGAGACGTGTTTCTGCAGCCGCCCTGAGGGACTCCGTGCAGCTCACTGCAGCACAACAGATTAACCTCTAGCATCAAAGTTCCTCTAATGTGGTGACTCAACCGCATCTTTCCTCTTTTTTTTTTTTTTACAGATTTTCTGTTCTTTTGGTCTCTGAGTTGATTGTTTGATTTTTCCCCAAATCAAGACTTTATTTAACATTTATAAAAATATGTAATTAAAGCCAAGTTACATGGTTCTAACATAAGTAGAAAAGATCAAATCGGTGGCTGAAAAAGGATTTTAGGAAATAAAAGTTAAACGTTTCTGATTCCTGATTTTACCTGAGCTACTTTTTTTCTGTCTGGCTCTTGTCCAGGCTGTTGAATTAAGTCCTGAAATACTCACTTATTTACTTTGGTTTACCAGATTTCCCAGTTATTGTCTTGATACTTAGCTTTGAGATTATTTAAACTTGGAGGCAGGTAGTAAAAAAGATGTTTTAATGTTAAAACAAAACACACACCGCATAAACACTAACTTGGTGGCACAGAATGTAAAAAGGAAGATATAAAATGCTGAGAAAATCCTATACAAATCGTAGGGTGAAGATTAAGACTACAGAGAATAATAATTTGAAATCTTAAACTCCAGAAGTTAAAGGTGAGGATGTACAAATCGGAACACCATATAGGAGGATTAATACGGAAGCACAGAGCTGCCACCCACACAAAATAAAAATAGAGCAATATCCTGTTCTAACATCTTAGCTTTATTGTTCCAACAATACAACTTTCACATTTGTTTGATATATATTCATGTTCTTACAATAATTCTCAAACGTGATACTCTCAGTGCGTCACAGGCCTCAAATGTTTTTAATGTAACTGATAATATTCTCAATATTCACCAACCAGTGGGTATTGAGTCCTCTGTGATGTCGTGCGAAGCATTTTTGAGTTTTTTTGTGGACAAAACAGTCATTATCAGAGCTCAGATTCCGTCAGTCCCCTGTCAGACTCTTTCTGGTCCCTGTTCAGCTACTTTCAGTCAGTTCGAGCCACTTACATTGGATTACTTTATGATTTTGTTAACTCTTTAAAAAAACTGCTGGTTCTCCCTTGAATTTGATGCCCCCTAGGCTTTTAAAAGAAATATTTTTTTCAGTTGGTCCTTGGGTTCTTGCCATTATTAATCAGAGCATTGTCTGTGGGGTAGTACCAGGGAACTGGAAACATGCAGTTGTTCAGCCTTTACTGAAGAAGCCTGGACTTGACTCATCTGCCTTGTCCAGTTATTGTCCTATCTCCAGGCTTCCTTTTATTTCTAAAGTACTGGAGAAGGTAGTTTAATCACAATTGATTGAGTATACAGTATGATGAGAAATGACATCTTGGAAAAATTCCAGTCTGGTTTGAAGCCTGTCCACAGAACAGAATCGGCAATGCTCCGGGTTTTTAATGACATTTTATTGGCCACTGATCCGGAGACTTTGTTATTTTAGTTTTGTTGGATCTATCGGCTACGTTCGATACAGTTGATCCTTCTTTCCTGATTTCAAGGATGGAACACTTTGTGGGTGTTCGCGGGGTGGCGCTGGATTGGTTTGTGTCGTACCTGACTGACAGAACCTTCAGGGTGTTTCTCAATATCAAGGAACCTTGCCTTGATGTCTTGGCCCCGCCCTGGTTGCCTAGGAGATGCGTCATCAGGAGCCGCCAAGACGTGTTCCAGTCGGTTCCAATGTTCATGTTCTACCGAGGCGTGTGTTCTCCATTTGTTAGCCGTTTAGCTAGCTGAGCAAGGACACACGGGAGGTGTCTTGTAGCCTAGCCTTGGTCAAAAATTACCCAGAATACACTGCGGTATTTTCTAAAAGACGGCTGATCGGAAGCCGGCAGCTACTTTGGGGACAATTTTCAAATTTAAAAGTAAGTCAACTAATTTAAAATGTTTTTTAGATCCAAAGAAGTTATCTATGGTTGGTTAGTTGCAGCTTCAGAGACTAGCGGGTAGTAACTTGCTTATATTTTAATTAAATAAACATATACAGAATTTAAAAAGTAAAAGGCTCGTTACATATTTATATTGAAACTAATACGTCTGTCTCCCGTGTCACGTGATGTTACGTGACCGCCGTGGAAGCCGCGGTCACGTGATGCAAGTCTGTTCCATTTAACCATTTTCTTTGACCAAGGAAGGACAGTGTCCTTGTAAGCAAGGCGCCTGGCCTCGCAAGATATCGCCTCGCAAGGCGTCTTGACATTGAGAAACACCCTCAGTGTCTCACTAGGGTATTTTACTTCATCTAATGTCTAATTCTCTTGCTGGGTTCCCCAGGGTTTTGTGTTGGGCCCATTATTGTTTTCACTGTGTCTCTACCTCTTGGTTCGATTTTAAAGAAACATGGGTGTCATTTTCACTGATATGCAGATGATACCCAGGTATACGTGCCTTTTAAGAGGGGCCACAATCATGCTTTGCAGTCTCTTTTAGATTGTCTTGTTGAGGTTAGGCAATGGATGTTCTCTAACTTCCTTCTTTTTAATGATAAAAGACAGAGGTTGTAGTCTTTGGTCCAAGTACTTTGTCTAGGGTGGGTGCAGTGGACCTCGGTCAGCTTGCCCCATTCATGAAACTGAGTGTGACTTTCCTGGGTGTTGTGCTGGATGGAGATCTTATTTTGGACAGGCAGATCAGTGCAGTGACTAAATCTAGTTTTTATCAATTAAGGATTGCCAAGGTAAAACACTTGCTGTCTAAAAAGGATTTTGAAACAGTAATTCATGCTTTTATTACATCAAGGCTTGATTACTGGGATTTTTTGTATCTTGTTGTTTCACAATCCCAACTCTCACGTCTTCAGTTGGCGTAGAATGCTGCTGGACAGCTGGTCACTGGGATGAAAAGATGGAGCATGTTACCCCTGTCCTGGCCTCACTGCACTGGCTGCCTGTTCGTTTTAGAAGGTGCTTTGGGCTTTTACATCTCTGCATTGCCTTGCTCCAGAGTACCTCTCTGAGCTTTTGGTTTTTTATTCCCCTGCACGGTGTAAGAGGTTGGCTGATAGGATGGTCTTGGAAGTCCCTAAAACAAGACGCAGGCTCTGAGGTGACAGGGCTTTCTCTGTAGCGGCCCCTAGGCTCTGGAATGCTCTGCCTTTGAGCATTAGGTCAGCCTCTTCACTGTCTGGTTTTAAATCTCTTTTGTAAACCTATTTTTATGATTTGGCTTTTAACTCAGCACGAGAGTCTTTTTAGAGTTTTATCAGTGTTAGTTCTTAAGCTTTAGTTTTTATGCATTTTTATGTTGTGTAATGTTTTTATGTTTTTAATGTCTGTGAAGCACTTTGGTCGGTTCTATATCGTCATAAGGTGCTACACAAATAAAGTTGCCTTGCCTTCTTACAATATAATATTTATGTTGTAAGAACGTGAAAATTACATAGTTAAAACAATAAAGTTAAGATGCTGTAACGTGATATTGCTCCAATTTTATTTTGCATGGGTGACAGCTCTATGTTGCTGTATTAGCGCCACTAAAGAGAAAAACAAAGAAAAGAAAAAGATTGTTTAAAGTCAGAATTCTTTTGTAACCTCAATCCTCTTCCATAGAAGATCTAAAACCAGGAAAACTAAAATAAAATTCCAAAATCAAACAATCACATTTTTAAAAAAATTGGGTTTGGGTGACAAGAAAACACCCATTTTTAGTTTTGAGGTTACGTTTTCAGACAAATATGTGACATAAGAACAGAGAACATTGAATCTCTAAAGGCCACACAGGAAAAACGTATCATAGCATTGAGGGTGTATACAGAATTTATTGAAAATTAAAAAAAAAAAAAAGAAAACCCACCTGATGTTTTGTAATGAATATTCTAATGGAAATTGGGATTTCCGAACGCTCAAAGGAATTGAGTCTGCCCACTGATCCGATTGTTGTCCTGATGACAAACCATCACCGCTTCACCAGAGACAAAAACACCTTTTGATGCAGCCCAGGAATCAATGGAAACCTTTATTCTCTGTGTGTGTGTGTGTGTGTGTGTGTGTGTGTGTGTGTGTGTGTGTGTGTGTGTGTGTGTGTGTGTGTGTGTGTGTGTGTGTGTGTGTGTGTGTGTGTGTGTGTGTGTGTGTGTGTGTGTGTGTGTGTGAGCTCATGATAAGTGCCGGTGTTTTTTTCCCTCCTGCTCTTGATTTTCCTGTTGACAATAGCAGTTAATGACAGCTCAGAGTGGCTGCACAGTTTAATTTGTGTGTGTGTGTGTGTGTGTGTGTGTGTGTGTGTGTGTGTGTGTGTGTGTGTGTGTGTGTGTGTGTGTGTGTGTGTGTGTGAAGGGGGGGGGGGGGGGGGGGGGATAGACATGAAGGGGGAACAACCTATTTTCAGAAGCAGTTGCGTTTTTTTTTTTTTTCACAAACCTGGCCAGGGGTTGCCTTTCCGAAGCTCCGAGCACTCTCCA